>NW_025225109.1:158489-222416 GCF_018294505.1 Triticum aestivum | reverse complement strand
GTTGTTGTAGAGGTGCGTTAGGTGCAGCCGGTGGTGGTGGTGGAAGACGCATGAGCAATTCATTAAACCTGTTATCGAGCTTTGTTTCGAACGTCTGCTCCATGCCATCTATCTTCTCCATGGCCTCTTCAAATCTGTTTAGCACATCTTGCACCTGTCCACTCATCATTTGCTGAAATTTATCATGCAACTCCTTATTTGTCATGTTCTCCCTGTCAGTCTCGTCGGCTTTGGATCCTGCCATGGTTAGCAGCAATAGAAACACACAAGAATATGATCCTACAGACTACTAACAAGAGGTGGTGGTGGATGTCACAAATCCGTCAAGCAAAACTCAAATTCTTACCAGTTCTTACCCAGCAGCAGGCGGTGATCGGCAACCGTCGTAGTCAAAACTCTCAAAGCTTGGATAGAGTGATTACCAGGGAGAGTCAAACGCACGACGTAGATGTATGTGGAGCTGGGAAGGCTTATAATATGGTAGCAAAAAGGGTCAGCAATAATTATTTTAGAGATGCAAAGTTGAATAAACGCTCAACGACGGTACTGTGCTAGTCCTAGTCTAGACCGTGCTAGAGACGCGAGCCTAGAACACTAACAAAATCATGGCACTGCACATAAACAATGGAGGAGCATACTCTGAATTTTTTTCTTTTGTTTTCACTTTTTTTTGCACTTTTTTTTTGCTCCGCAACAATTTTTTTTGAAAAAGTCTACAAATGGTCTAAAAACTGCCTAGCCAGAATTTTCTAGACTTAGTTTTTTTAGCTTGGAACTATTTTTGTTCTGCGGGTAGCACGTAATCTCGGGAGTCCTACTCAGTCACGACTTGGAGTATGGCGTGATCTGGAACTCGAAAACAAAGCTACAAATACTGGACTCAGACTAGGACTGGTGGCGGAGATGAATCTGGTGGAACTCAGACTGTGTTGGTATATCTAGACTCGGATTGGTGGTGGTATATAGCGATGGTATATCTGGACTCGGATTGGTGGTGGTATATTGATGAGGACATCAATACAATTGTTACACCCACAGCCCCTGCTGCTATACATACTGGACCAATTACTAGAGCTTGTGCACGCCAACTAAATTACCAGGTACTTTCGTTTCTTGGTAATGATTCTAATGTTCATGAGAATATGATGCTGCCTAAATTGGATACATTTGTTTTGCTTACAAATGAAGGGCCTAGCTTGGAGAAGGATGAACATTGGAGCAAGAACAAGCATGGAGATGATGGCATGCGCAAGGGGAACAAGAACGGAGTTACAAGTGATGATTTCAGGACTTTGAAGCCACCATAATGGGTGCATGAAGCCTTGGACGAAATATACAAGATGCCACTTCATAAATTTCGTCCCGAGGCTATTTTAGGTGCTGCGTCACCTTATTATTGGGCCAGGCCCATGTAATTTCGAAATACATAAGTATAGGCTATTTTTAGAGTCCGTATGTGTGGGGAAACAAGAGATAGGGTTGATTTCGGACCCCTTCACCAAGGGCCACGAAATTCCCCCCCTCTTCCTCCATATATACAGCCCTTAGGGCATCGTTTAGACTTTGGGTTTTGTTTAGATTAAAAGTTCGCCATAGCTGCAACTTCGCGTACTTCGTTTGTGTTCAACGACGAGACAAAGGCGTCACAGAACCCCACCTTGATCAATAAAGCTTTCATCTTATATTCGCAATATCCAGATTGCAATCTTAGTTTCTTGCTTGTTCTTCGTTTGCTCGCAGGAAACAGACCCTCGTGGTCAGGCTGTTCGTGCTCCGGCGTGGTCAATAACCTCTCGGAGTTGGTTTAGCGATTGCTAAGGCGCGACGTCCTCGCACGTTCGTAGTCGGATCGTCAAAGTCGACTTCCACCAAAGCGATATCCATCATCTCATCGAAAGACGGGACACCTTTGCCTCTATCAAGTGGTATCAGATTTCCAGTTTGCTCGGTGAGATTTTACAGTTTTTCGTAGTTTAGATCGAGTCTGTTCTTCATACCTACAGTCCACGAAAAAGCCACAAAAAAAAATTAGGGTTAGTTCATCATATCCGAACCAATCTGAGCCTTTGCATAATCTTTTTAGGGTTTTGCTTTGTTGAATTTGCGGTTGCATCGTCGTGTCTAGTTGCTGGTCTTAGAGTCTAGTCTTTTAGAGTTTCGAGTTCTGGTCATAAGTTGTCACGCCGCCGCCGCACCATCATCATCGCCCCTGCCATCTACCACCACCGCTTATCCGCCACCGCTCCGAATCCGTATCCATATACCACCACCGATTCATATACCACCACCGATTCATATACCACCACCGATTCATATCCATATCCATATACTACCACCACTACCACCACCGCTGCCATATACCACCACCATATATCCACCACCAATCCGAGTTCCTTGCATATTAGGTTTGTTTTCGAGATCCATCTAGATTCCGATTCGTGTTTCCTTGCCGGAGTAGGTTTCGGAAAAAAAAAAGAGTCGGGTAGCCACACTCCGTTTAGGCCCAAAATTTTTCGAAAACGCATTTTTCGAAAAAATTTCTTGCTATCCTATTTTTAGGTGTTTCTGAGTGTTTTGAGACAGGTGCCATTATAGGAAGTTTTTTTTGACCCGTTTCCAGTTTTTGGGTCCGGGCAGTCAAAAAAAAAAATTGGTCGAAAAAATTTCGTGCCCATCCTGTCAGTTTGAGCTAGGAAGAGTTTTGAGACACTCGCCATTATAGTGATTTTTCGCAAAAAAAAAAAGCAGCGCAAAAAAAAGCAGCGCAAAAAAAAAGAAGAGCGAAAAAAAAATTCCGAGTGTGCTTTTCCCTTGTTTACGTGCCGCGCCGTGATTTTGTTGGTGTTCTAGGCTCGCGTCTCTAGCACAGTCTAGCCTAGGACCAGCACAGTACCGTCGTTGAGCGTTTTTTCAACTTTGCATCTCTGAATTGATTATTGCTGACCCTTTTTGCTACCATACTATAAGCCTTCCCAGCTCCACATACATCTACGTCGTGTGTTTGACTCTCCCTGGTAATCGCTCTATCCAAGCTTTGAGAGTTTTTGACTACAACGGTTGCCGATCACCGCCTGCTGCTGGGTAAGAACTGGTAAGAATTTGAGATTTGCTTGACGGATTTGTGATACACCACCACCACTTCTTAGTAGTCTGTAGGATCATATTCTTGTGTGTTTCTATTGCTACTAACCATGCCAGGATCACAAGTCGACGAGATTGACTGGGAGAATTTATCGAACAAGGAGCTTCATGATAAGTTTCAGCAAATGATGACTGAACAGGTGCAAGATGTGCTGAACAATTTTGAAGAGGCCATGGAGAAGATCACTGGCCTTGAGAAGACGTTCGAAACAAAGCTCGATAACAAGTTTAATGAATTGCTCGCGCGTCTTCCACCACCACCACCCGCTGCACCTAACGCACCTCTCCAACAACAACAACAACGACTACCTCCACGTCGCGAAGCAGACCTCCGCCGAGCAAGCCGTGTTCCTCTTGCGTTTGGCCAAACTGTTGGTGCTGCTGTTGATACTTCTGTGGCTCCTGCTGCTGATGCGGAGGAGGATGATTATGTGGGAGATTATGAGGATGAGGTTGATCAAAATCAACACTACATGCAGCCACCTGTACCACCACCAGCAGGTCGACCTCAGGTATATATTCGTAATGGTAGGCCTGCACCACCACCTCAGGTACGAGATGATGTCCATATTCCTAAACTGAAATTGAATATTCCACCATTTGAGGGTAGATATGTTCCTGATATATATCTTACTTGGGAGTTAGAAACTGAACAACGATTTACATGTTTACAATATCCTGAGGAGAGACGAGTTGCTGCTGCCGTTTGTGCTTTCACTAGTTTTGAATGTGTATGGTGGTCTGAACATTGTAGATTATATCCTATTCCAACTACTTGGGCTGCTTTGAAAACTGCTATGCGTACGCGTTGGGTTCCACCATATTATCAACGTGAATTGCTTCAAAAATTGCAGCGTTTAAGACAAGGGAAAAATTCTGTAGAAGAATATTATCAGGAATTACAAACTGGCATGATTAGATGTGGTATTGTTGAGGAGAATGAAGCTATGCTTGCACGTTTTCTGGGTGGATTAAATAGAGAGATTCAGACCATTCTAGACTATAAGGAGTATACTAATATCACTCGTTTATTCCATCTTGCTTGTAAAGCTGAACGTGAAGTGCAGGATCGACAAGCATTGGCGCGAACTAACTTTTCTGCAGGCCGACCTTCATCATGGACACCACGTGCATCTTCTACTTCAACTGCACCAGCACCTCCATCAGGTGCCACCTCCAGCCGTGATACAAGAAAACAGGCACAACCACCATTATCTGCCAAGAGCGCACCTGCGGGGCCTGCACAGCGTTCTTCTTCTTCCATAGCATCAACAGGGCATACAAGTGATATTATTTGTCGTCGTTGTAAGGGAGGAGGTCATTATGCGAGAGAATGCAAATCTCCGCGTGTGATGATTGCTACCGCGGATGGTGGATATGAGTCCGCTAGTGACTATGATGAGGAGACTTTGGCTCTTATTACACGTGAAGAACATGGTGGAGATGATTCTGATCATGAGACGCAATACATGGCTCCTGAAGACACTGACAGGTATGAATGTTTAGTTGCTCAACGTGTTTTGAGTGTGCAGGTCACACAAGCTGAGCAAAATCAGAGGCACAATTTGTTCCATACCAAGGGAGTTGTGAAAGAACGTTCTGTGCGCGTCATCATAGATGGAGGGAGCTGCAACAACTTGGCTAGCATGGAGATGGTGGAGAAGCTTTCTCTCACCACAAGACCACATCCACATCCTTACTACATCCAATGGTTCAACAACAGCGGCAAGGTTAAGGTAACACGTACTGTTCGTGTGCATTTTAGTATCTCTACATATGCTGATTATGTTGATTGTGATGTGGTACCTATGCAAGCATGTTCCTTATTACTTGGTAGACCATGGCAATTTGATAAAAATTCTGTACACTATGGTAGAAACAATCACTATACTCTTGTTCATAAGGATAAAAATATTACTTTGCTTCCTATGACTCCTGATTCCATTTTGAAAGATGATATTAATAGAGCTAATAAAGCAAAACAGGAGACGAATAAGAGTGAAAATCAGATTGTGGCAAAAGAATTTGAGCAGCAAATGAAGCCTAATAATAAACCATCTAGTGCTGCTTCTGAAATTAAATTGAAAAGTGCATGTTTATTTGCCACCAAATCTGATATTGATGAGCTAGATTTCAGCAAATCTGTTTGCTATGCTTTTGTGTGCAAAGAGGCATTATTTTCATACGAGGACGTGCCTTCCTCTTTGCCTCCTGCTGTCACTAACATTTTGCAGGAGTTCGCTGACGTCTTTCCACAAGACGTGCCGCCGGGATTACCGCCTATTCGAGGGATTGAGCATCAGATTGACTTAATTCCCGGTGCTTCACTGCCAAACCGTGCACCATACCGTACCAATCCAGAGGAGACGAAGGAGATTATGCGTCAAGTACAAGAGCTTCTCGACAAAGGTTATATACGCGAATCCCTTAGTCCTTGTGATAGAGGCAAAGGTGTCCCGTCTTTCGATGAGATGATGGATATCGCTTTGGTGGAAGTCGACTTTGACGATCCGACTACGAACGTGCGAGGACGTCGCGCCTTAGCAATCGCTAAACCAACTCCGAGAGGTTATTGACCACGCCGGAGCACGATCAACCTGACCACGAGGGTCTGTTTCCTGCGAGCAAACGAAGAACAAGCAAGAAACTAAGATTGCAATCTGGATATTGCGAATATAAGATGAAAGCTTTATTGATCAAGGTGGGGTTCTGTGACGCCTTTGTCTGGTCGTTGAACACAAACGAAGTACGCGAAGTTGCAGCTATGGCGAACTTTTAATCTAAACAAAACCCAAAGTCTAAACGATGCCCTAAGGGCTGTATATATGGAGGAAGAGGGGGGAATTTCGTGGCCCTTGGTGGAGGGGTCCGAAATCAACCCTATCTCTTGTTTCCCCACACATACGGACTCTAAAAATAGCCTATACTTATGTATTTCGAAATTACATGGGCCTGGCCCAAAAATAAGGTGACACAGCACCTAAAATAGCCTCGGGACGAAATTTATGAAGTGGCATCTTGTATATTTCGTCCAAGGCTTCATGCACCCATTATGGTGGCTTCAAAGTCCTGAAATCATCACTTGTAACTCCGTTCTTGTTCCCCTTGCGCATGCCATCATCTCCATGCTTGTTCTTGCTCCAATGTTCATCCTTCTCCAAGCTAGGCCCTTCATTTGTAAGCAAAACAAATGTATCCAATTTAGGCAGCATCATATTCTCATGAACATTAGAATCATTACCAAGAAACGAAAGTACCTGGTAATTTAGTTGGCGTGCACAAGCTCTAGTAATTGGTCCAGTATGTATAGCAGCAGGGGCTGTGGGTGTAACAATTGTATTGATGTCCTCATCATCCTCCCCTTCTTGAAATGAAGTCGTCCTCGACGGAAGTTCATCTTCCTCACCCAAATAAGGCTTCAAATCTGCAATGTTAAAAGTGGGACTAGCCCCAAAATCTGCAGGCAGCTCAAGTTTATATGCATTATCATTTATTTTCTCTAACACCTTAAAGGGACCATCAGCACGTGGCATTAACTTTGATTTGCGCAAATCAGGAAATCTATCCTTACGCAAATGTAACCAAACAAGATCTCCAGGTGCAAACACAACATGTTTTCTACCCTTATCTCCAGCAAGTTTATATTTAGCATTCATGCGCTCAATGTTTTCCTTAGTTAACTCATGCATTTTTAAAATCAATTCAGCACGTTGTGGAGCATCAAAATTAACCTTCTCCGAAGATGGAAGAGGCAACAAATCAATAGGTGCACGAGGTAGGAAACCATACACAACTTCAAAAGGGCACATCTTAGTAGTAGAATGCAATGAACGATTATAAGCAAATTCAATATGAGGCAAGCATTCCTCCCACATTTTCTTATTATTCTTCAAAACAGCCCTAAGCATAGTAGACAACGTTCTATTGACTACTTCAGTTTGTCCATCAGTTTGGGGGTGACAAGAAGTACTAAAAAGCAGTTTAGTCCCCAACTTAGCCCATAAACATCTCCAAAAGTGGCTAAGAAATTTAGTATCACGATCTGAAACAATAGTATTTGGCACACCATGCAAGCGAATAATTTCACGAAAGAACAAATCAGCAACATTAACAGCATCATCGCTTTTATGACATGGTATAAAGTGTGCCATTTTCGAGAATCTATCCACGACAACAAATATGCTATCCCTCCCCTTCTTTGTTCGAGGTAAACCTAAAACAAAGTCCATAGATATATCCTCCCAAGGAACACTAGGTACAGGCAAAGGCATATATAAACCATGAGGATTGATGATGAGGACATCAATACAATTGTTACACCCACAGCCCCTGCTGCTATACATACTGGACCAATTACTAGAGCTCGTGCACGCCAACTAAATTACCAGGTACTTTCGTTTCTTGGTAATGATTCTAATGTTCATGAGAATATGATGCTGCCTAAATTGGATACATTTGTTTTGCTTACAAATGAAGGGCCTAGCTTGGAGAAGGATGAACATTGGAGCAAGAACAAGCATGGAGATGATGGCATGCGCAAGGGGAACAATAACGGAGTTACAAGTGATGATTTCAGGACTTTGAAGCCACCATAATGGGTGCATGAAGCTTTGGACGAAATATACAAGATGCCACTTCATAAATTTCGTCCCAAGGCTATTTTAGGTGCTGCGTCACCTTATTATTGGGCCAGGCCCATGTAATTTCGAAATACATAAGTATAGGCTATTTTTAGAGTCCGTATGTGTGGGGAAACAAGAGATAGGGTTGATTTCGGATCCCTCCACCAAGGGCCACGAAATTCCCCCCCCTCTTCCTCCATATATACAGCCCTTAGGGCATCGTTTAGACTTTGGGTTTTGTTTAGATTAAAAGTTCGCCATAGCTGCAACTTCGCGTACTTCGTTTGTGTTCAACGACCAGACAAAGGCGTCACAGAACCCCACCTTGATCAATAAAGCTTTCATCTTATATTCGCAATATCCAGATTGCAATCTTAGTTTCTTGCTTGTTCTTCGTTTGCTCGCAGGAAACAGACCCTCGTGGTCAGGTTGATCGTGCTCCGGCGTGGTCAATAACCTCTCGGAGTTGGTTTAGCGATTGCTAAGGCGCGACGTCCTCGCACGTTCGTAGTCGGATCGTCAAAGTCGACTTCCACCAAAGCGATATCCATCATCTCATCGAAAGATCGGGACCCTCGCCTCTATCAAAAACTAAGTTTGGATTATATGAGTGGTTAGTCATGCCTTTTGGGTTAACTAATGCACCTAGTACTTTCATGAGATTAATGAACGAAGTTTTACGTGCTTTCATTGGACGATTTGTGGTAGTTTACTTTGATGACATATTGATTTATAGCAGATCTTTGGAAGAACATTTGGAACATTTACGTGCTGTTTTTATTGCTCTACGTGATGCACGTTTGTTTGGTAACCTTGGGAAGTGCACCTTTTGCACCGACCGAGTATCTTTTCTTGGCTATGTTGTTACTCCACAGGGAATTGAAGTTGATAAAGCCAAGATTGAAGCTATTGAGAGTTGGCCGCAGCCCAAAACGGTCACACAAGTGAGGAGTTTTCTTGGCCTCGCTGGATTCTATAGGCGTTTTGTGAGAGATTTCAGCACCATTGCTGCACCTCTCAATGAGCTTACAAAGAAAGATGTGCCTTTTATTTGGGGTACTGCACAGGAAGAAGGCTTCACGGTATTGAAAGATAAGTTGACACATGCTCCTTTACTCCAACTTCCTGATTTTAATAAGACTTTTGAGCTTGAATGTGATGCTAGTGGAATTGGATTAGGCGGTGTGTTATTACAAGATGGCAAACCTGTTGCATACTTTTCTGAAAAATTGAGTGGGCCTAGTCTGAATTATTCTACTTATGATAAAGAATTATATGCTCTTGTTCGGACTTTAGAAACATGGCAACATTATTTATGGCCCAAAGAATTTGTTATACATTCTGATCATGAATCTTTGAAACATATTAAAAGTCAAGCTAAACTGAATCGTAGACATGCTAAATGGGTTGAATTCATTGAGACTTTCCCTTATGTCATTAAACACAAGAAGGGAAAAGAAAATGTTATTGCTGATGCATTGTCTCGTCGCTATACTATGCTTTCACAACTTGACTTCAAAATATTTGGTTTGGAGACCATCAAAGATCAATATGTGCATGATGCTGATTTTAAAGATGTAATGCAGAATTGTAAAGAAGGAAGAATGTGGAACAAGTTTGACGTTAACGATGGATTTGTGTTTCGTGCTAACAAGCTATGCAATCCAGCTAGCTCCGTTCGTCTTTTGTTGTTGCAGGAGGCGCATGGAGGAGGATTAATGGGACACTTTGGCGTGAAGAAGACGGAGGACGTACTTGCTACACATTTCTTTTGGCCAAAGATGAGACGGGATGTTGAGCGTTTTATTGCTCGATGCACTACATGTCAAAAAGCTAAGTCACGACTCAATCCTCATGGTTTATATATGCCTTTGCCTGTACCTAGTGTTCCTTGGGAGGATATATCTATGGACTTTGTTTTAGGTTTACCTCGAACAAAGAAGGGGAGGGATAGCATATTTGTTGTCATGGATAGATTCTCGAAAATGGCACACTTTATACCATGTCATAAAAGCAATGATGCTGTTAATGTTGCTGATTTGTTCTTTCGTGAAATTATTCGCTTGCATGGTGTGCCAAATACTATTGTTTCAGATCGTGATACTAAATTTCTTAGCCACTTTTGGAGATGTTTATGGGCTAAGTTGGGGACTAAACTGCTTTTTAGTACTACTTGTCACCCCCAAACTGATGGACAAACTGAAGTAGTCAATAGAACGTTGTCTACTATGCTTAGGGCTGTTTTGAAGAATAATAAGAAAATGTGGGAGGAATGCTTGCCTCATATTGAATTTGCTTATAATCGTTCATTGCATTCTACTACTAAGATGTGCCCTTTTGAAGTTGTGTATGGTTTCCTACCTCGTGCACCTATTGATTTGTTGCCTCTTCCATCTTCGGAGAAGGTTAATTTTGATGCTCCACAACGTGCTGAATTGATTTTAAAAATGCATGAGTTAACTAAGGAAAACATTGAGCGCATGAATGCTAAATATAAACTTGCTGGAGATAAGGGTAGAAAACATGTTGTGTTTGCACCTGGAGATCTTGTTTGGTTACATTTGCGTAAGGATAGATTTCCTGATTTGCGCAAATCAAAGTTAATGCCACGTGCTGATGGTCCCTTTAAGGTGTTAGAGAAAATAAATGATAATGCATATAAACTTGAGCTGCCTGCAGATTTTGGGGCTAGTCCCACTTTTAACATTGCAGATTTGAAGCCTTATTTGGGTGAGGAAGATGAACTTCCGTCGAGGACGACTTCATTTCAAGAAGGGGAGGATGATGAGGACATCAATACAATTGTTACACCCACAGCCCCTGCTGCTATACATACTGGACCAATTACTAGAGCTTGTGCACGCCAACTAAATTACCAGGTACTTTCGTTTCTTGGTAATGATTCTAATGTTCATGAGAATATGATGCTGCCTAAATTGGATACATTTGTTTTGCTTACAAATGAAGGGCCTAGCTTGGAGAAGGATGAACATTGGAGCAAGAACAAGCATGGAGATGATGGCATGCGCAAGGGGAACAAGAACGGAGTTACAAGTGATGATTTCAGGACTTTGAAGCCACCATAATGGGTGCATGAAGCCTTGGACGAAATATACAAGATGCCACTTCATAAATTTCGTCCCGAGGCTATTTTAGGTGCTGCGTCACCTTATTATTGGGCCAGGCCCATGTAATTTCGAAATACATAAGTATAGGCTATTTTTAGAGTCCGTATGTGTGGGGAAACAAGAGATAGGGTTGATTTCGGACCCCTTCACCAAGGGCCACGAAATTCCCCCCCTCTTCCTCCATATATACAGCCCTTAGGGCATCGTTTAGACTTTGGGTTTTGTTTAGATTAAAAGTTCGCCATAGCTGCAACTTCGCGTACTTCGTTTGTGTTCAACGACCAGACAAAGGCGTCACAGAACCCCACCTTGATCAATAAAGCTTTCATCTTATATTCGCAATATCCAGATTGCAATCTTAGTTTTTTGCTTGTTCTTCGTTTGCTCGCAGGAAACAGACCCTCGTGGTCAGGTTGATCGTGCTCCGGCGTGGTCAATAACCTCTCGGAGTTGGTTTAGCGATTGCTAAGGCGCGACGTCCTCGCACGTTCGTAGTCGGATCGTCAAAGTCGACTTCCACCAAAGCGATTTCCATCATCTCATCGAAAGACGGGACACCTTTGCCTCTATCATATATGGCGATGGTATATTTGGACTCGGATTGGTGGTTGTACATGGCAGCGGCGATGTATATGGTGGGGTGGTGGTATATGGTAATGATTATGAGGATGGTGCGGCGGCAGCGTGACAACCTGTGAACAGAACTCGAAACTCTAAGGGACTAGACGCTAAGACCAGCAACTCGACACGACGATGCAACCGCAAATTCAACAAAGCAAAAGTCTAAAAAGACTATGCAAAGGCTCAGATTGGTTCGGATATGATGACCTAACCCTAAATTTTTTTTGGCTTTTTCGTGGACTATAGGTATGAAGAACAGACTCGACCTAAACTACGAAAAACTGCAAAATCTCACCGAGCAACCTGAAAATCTGATACCACTTGATAGAGGCAAAGGTGTCCCGTCTTTCGATGAGATAGTGGCTATCATTTTAGAGGAAGTCGACTTTGACGATCCGACTACGAACGTGCGAGGACGTCGCGCCTTAGCAATCGCTAAACCAACTCCGAGGGGTTATTGACCACGCCGGAGCACGATCAACCTGACCACGAGGGCCTGTTTCCTGTGAGCAAACGAAGAACAAGCAAGAAACTGAGATTGTAATCTGGATATTGCGAATATAAGATGAAAGCTTTATTGATCAAGGTGGGGTTCTGTGACGTCTTGGTCTGGTCATTGGACACAAACGAAGTACGCGAAGTTGCAGCTATGGCGAACTTTTAATCTAAACAAAACCCAAAGTCTAAACGACGGCCTAAGGGCTGTATATATGGAGGAAGAGGGGGGAATTCCGTGGCCCTTGAGGGTGGGGTCCGAAACCAACCCTAACTCTTCTTTCCCCACACATATGGACTCTAAAAACAGCCTATACTTAAGTATTTCGAAAATACATGGGCCTGGCCCAATAATAAGGTGACGCAGCACCTAAAATAGACTCTGGACGAAATTTATGAAGTGGCATCTTGTATATTTTGTCCAAGGCTTCATGCACTCCTTATTGATGTAGAGTAGAGACCCTAATCGTCTGATCTTTCACGAAAGGAGCGGATCCCGGGGAAATCACGAAGAACACGGGGAAGAACAGAAGGAAAACACAAGAGGAAATCACTAAACTAACATGAATAAGTAACACATGGGCTAGATCCTCGAGCACATAGAACGATACACGAATCTACGGACAACTAGGGACGGTACATGGTAACCGATTCTTCTCCGTGAGGAGGTCTTGAATCCACGAGGGGATCTTCCCGTAAATGGGGCTTGAATTCGCTTGGGGGATCTTCTCCGGTGGAGGCTCGAATCTCCGAGGAGAAGGTAACCAAGTGGATGAACAACGCAAAGGAGTAAGGCTATGATGGCTATCAATGTAATGGCAAGAGTGATATGTCCAATACCAAGATGAGGTTACTGGTCTTGCTTCCGGTATGGTGTCAAAATGGTGGCACGAATACCAAGTCATAGTCGAGGTGGTCGTTGTTGATGACGCGTCCGGGGCGAAGATGAGCGACAGTGATGTCGATGTCGAACCGTACCTAAATAGCCGAAACACAAAAGGATACGGTACCACAACTCAAATCTTCAAAATCAAGTGCGGCCAAAATCGTCGGAGTAGGTAGCGGGTAAGTGGTGGTATGGGATGGGATATTGGAAATGTTTGCGGAAGTCGGTGGTGGTGTAGCGGATGATGTGGTGGAAGCCGAAACAGAAATTTGAGCGAAATCAGTTTCAGAGTAGCGGTCGTCCGGAAATGGACGGATGTCCGGTCGGCGGACGTCCGGTAGGGTCGGAAATCCGCTAATTTCCGCTCGGTTTAGAGGTTTCGGTCGTCCGGTAAGGTCGGACGTCCGGTGGTTTCGGGGTCGCCGGACGTCCAGTAGGTTGCGGTCGTCCGGTGGGTCGGGGTCAAAGTTGAAAGGATTTCGTGGATTTTGGATGGATTTCGAGGTGGAGATGGTGGGGGATGGCTAGATCCACTTGCAACACAACAATTTCTCGGATCGAAACCAACAAAACATCATCAAAACTCACAAAACACAAGAAAAATTTTTGGGGCTATTTTTGTGGGGATTTTTGGATTAGGACGAAAAACAACAAAATCAATCTAGAAAACGAAGAGGGGGGCTCCGAAATCGTGATCAACCTTGCTCTAGATACCAAGATGATGTAGGGTAGAGACCCTAATCGCCCGATCTTTCACGAAAGGAGCGGATCCCGGGGAAATCATGAAGAACACGGGGAAGAACAGAAGGAAAACACAAGAGGAAATCACTAAACCGACATGAATAAGTCACACATGGGCTAGATCCTCGAGCACATAGAATGATACACGAATCCATGGACAACTAAGGACGGTACACGGTAACCGGTTCTTCTCCGTGAGGAGGTCTTGAATCCACGAGGGGATCTTCCCGTAAAGGGGGCTTGAATCCGCTTGGGGGATCTTCTCCGGTGGAGGCTCGAATCTCCGAGGAGAAGGTAACCAAGTGGATGAGCAAAGCTCTCTCACAAATATGAGCTAAACATTTGCTAACCCTAGCTAGGATGAATGGGGGGGGGGTCTATTTATAGTCTAAGTGCAAATGGGGGCAAAGTGAAGGGGTACATGGGCCTCGGGCCCGAACACTGTGCGCAGACAGGTACCGGATGTCCGCTGGGGGCCGGTCGTCTGGTGTCTCAGGAGCTGCCGGACGTCCGGTGTCCTTCGGTCATCCGCTGGTTCTGTTCTGTGATGGGGGTGCCGGACGTCTGCTCATTTGCTTCGGGTGCAGGGGCACCGGTCATCCGGTCTGGACCGGACGTCCACTCGCTGGGGTTCGGCTGAGGCTTCAGGCGCCGGACGTCCGGTCCCGGCCGGTCATCCGGTGGCTGGGACTTTTCCTTCAGCCCTCCTTCTTCTCCGTCTTCTCGTCCATCTTCCTCTTCTTCTTGTCCTTGCTCCTTAGCTTCTCCATGGTACCTCAGTATGCACAAAGTGTCCATATGAGGTAGTAGCCATGCTTCATTTGCATCAAGGTGGAATTGTGAGACGAGAGATGTCACCTCGGTTTCAAGAGCTCTTGCAGGTGAACGAGTCATGGGTCCACTAGGCACTTGATGAGACGATGGTAGGTCCATGGGGATGACCTTGGGATGCTCCGCATCATCTCCCCTCCCTTGGGGAAGATCCAACCTCGGATCGAAATCCTCATCACCATGATACGAGGAGAGATCTTTGACGTTGAAGATGTCACTCACGGAGTACTTGTCGCATGGGATGTCGATCTTGTATGCGTTGTTGTTGTAGCGTGCAAGCACCTTAAAGGGTCCATCCGCTCGTGGTCGAAGCTTGGACTTGCGTTCTTGTGGAAAGCGGTCCTTGCGAAGGTGTAGCCACACGAGATCGCCAATGTTGAAGTTGAGCTTGGTCGCAAGGCGTTGAACTTGGCGCTCGATGGTGTTTCTTGTATCTTCATGCGCCTTCTTGAGATGTGTCACACGTGCACTTGCGTCCAAATTGATGCACTCTTGGAGTGGTAGAGGAAGAATGTCCAATGGTGACAATGGGTTGAATCCGTAAACGACCTCGAAAGGAGACTTGCCGGTTGTTGAGTGTCTTGCTCAGTTGTAGGCGAACTCGGCGATAGGTAGGCACTCCTCCCACTCCGTGATGTTCTTCTTGATGAGTACTCGAAGTAGAGCAGAGAGTGTGCGGTTTGTCACCTCCGTTTGGCCGTCGGTTTGAGGATGGTACGCCGTGGAGAAGCGTAGCTTGATTCCGAGTTTGGCGCATAGGGTTGTCCAAAAGTAGCTAAGGAACTTGACATCGCGGTCCGAGACAATTGTCTTTGGCACACCATGAAGACGCAATATTTCCCTACAAAAGAGATTAGCAACATGTGAAGCATCGTCTATCTTGTGACAAGGAATAAAATGTGCCATTTTGGAGAAATGGTCCACAACGACAAATATGGAATCATTCCCATTGCCAGTCCTAGGCAAACCAAGTACGAAGTCCATGCTAATGTCTTCCCATGGTTGGTATGGAATCGGTAGAGGCATGTAGAGGCCATGAGATTGAGCTTTGGACTTAGCTTTGCGGCATGTCGAACATCGGTTGGTGAAGCGATTGATGTCCCGAAACATCTTTGGCCAAAAGTAGCTCCTCGAGAGCGTGGTGAACGTCTTGTCGCGTCCGAAATGTCCCATTAAGCCTCCTCCCTGTGATTCCTGCAAAAGTAACAAACGAAGGGACGACTTTGGGATGCAAAGTTTGTTAGCTCTCATAAGATAGCTGTGATGAGGATATCAATACCATTGTTACACCCACAGCCCCTGCTGCTATACACACTGGACCGATTACTAGAGCTCGCGCACGCCAATTGAATTATCAGGTACTTTCGTTTCTTGGTAACGATTCTAATGTTCATGAGAATATGATGCTGCCTAAATTGGATACATTTGTTTTGCTTACAAATGAAGGGCCTAGCTTGGACAAGAAAGATGAACCTTGGAGCAAGTTCAAGCATGGAGATGATGGCATGCGCAAGGGGAACAAGAACGGAGTTACAAGTGATGATTCCAGGACTCTGAAGCCACCATAATGAGTGCATGAAGCATGGGACGAAATATACAAGATGCCACTTCATAAATTTCGTCCAGAAGCTATTTTAGGTGCTGCATCACCTTATTATTGGGCCAGGCCCATGTATTTTCGAAGTACTTAAGTATAGGCTGTTTTTAGAGTCCGTATGTGTGGGGAAACAAGAGTTAGGGTTGGTTTCGGACCCCTCCACCAAGGGCCACGAAATTCCCCCTCTCTCCTCCATATATACAGCCCTTAGGGCATCATTTAGGCTTTGGGTTTTGTTTAGATTAAAAGTTCGCCATAGCTGCAACTTCGCATACTTCGTTTGTGTCCAACGACCAGAGCAAGACGTCACAGAACCCCACCTTGATCAATAAAGCTTTCATCTTATATTCGCAATATCCAGATTGCAATCTCAGTCTCTTGCTTGTTCTTCGTTTGCTCGCAGGAAACAAACCCTCGTGGTCAGGTTGATCGTGCTCCGGCGTGGTCAATAACCCTCGGAAGTTGGTTTAGCGATTGCTAAGGCACGGCGTCTCGCACGTTCGTAGTCGGATCGTCAAGGTCGACTCCCACAGAAAACGATAGCCACCATCTCATCGAAACATCGGGACACCTTTGCCTCTATCAAGTGGTATCAGATTTTCAGGTTGCTCGGTGAGATTTTACAGTTTTTTGTAGATTAGATCGAGTCTGTTCTTCATACCTACAGTCCACGAAAAAGCCAAAAAAATTAGGGTTAGTTCGTCCTATCTGAACCAATCTGAGCCTTTGCATAATCTTTTCTGTATTTGCTTTGTTGAATTTGCGGTTGCATCATCGTGTCAAGTTGCTGGTCTTAGCGTCTAGTCCTTTAGAGTTTCGAGTTCTGTTCACAGGTTGTCACGCCGCCGCCGCACGATCGTCATCATCATTACCATATACCACCACCCTCCATATACATCGCCGCTGCCATATACAACCACCAATCCGAGTCCACATATACCATCGCCATATACCACCACCAATCCGAGTCTAGATATACCATCGCCATATAGCACCACCAATCCGAGTCCAGATATACCACCACAGTCCGAGTTCCACCAGATTCATCTCCGCCACCAGTCCTAGTCCGTGTCCAGTATTTGTTGCTTTGTTTTTGAGTTCTAGATCACGCCATACTCCGAGTCGTGAGAGAGTAGGACTCCTGAGATTCCATGCTACCCGCAGAAGAAAAATAGTTCCAAACTCAAAAAAAAACTAAGTCTGGAAAATTCTGGCTAGGCAGTTTTTAGACCATTTGTAGACTTTCGAATTTTTTTTGGTGCGGAGCAAAAAAAGAGAGGAAAAAAAAGTGCAAAAAAGTGAAAAAAGAGAAAAAATTCAGAGTGTGCTCCTCCATTGTTTACGTGCAGCGCCGTGATTTTGTTAGTGTTCTAGGCTCGCGTCTCTAGCACAGTCTAGCCTAGGACCAGCACAGTACCGTCGTTGAGCGTTTATTCAACTTTGCATCTCTGAAGTGATTATTGCTGACCCTTTTTGCTACCATATTATAAGCCTTCCCAGCTCCACATACATCTACGTCGTGCGTTTGACTCTCCCTGGTAATCACTCTATCCAATCTTTGAGAGTTTTGACTACGACGGTTGCCGATCACCGCTTGCTGCTGGGTAAGAACTGGTAAGAATTTGAGATTTGCTTGATGGATTTGTGACACTCCACCATCGCCGTTTTCTAGTAGTCTGTAGGTTCATATTCTTGTGTGTTTCTATTGCTGCTAACCATGGCAGGATCACAACCCGACGCGATTGACTGGGAGAACATGACGAACAAAGAGTTACATGATAAGTTTCAGCAAATGATGAGTGGACAGGTGGAAGATGTGCTAAACAGATTTGAAGAGGCCATGGAGAAGATAGATGGCATGGAGAAGACGTTTGAAATGAAGCTCGATAACAAGTTTGCTGAATTGCTTTCGCGTTTTCCACCACCGGCTGCTCCTGCCGCACCTCTGCACCAACAGCAACAACACCGACTACCTCCACGTTGGGAAACAGCCCTCCACCGAGTAAGCCGTGTCCCTCTTCAGCCTGGCCAAACTGCTGGTGCTGCTGTTGATACTTCTGTGGCTCCTGCTGCTGATGTGGAGGAGGATGATTATGTGGGAGATTACAAGGATGAGGTTGATCAAAATCAGAACTACGTGCAACCACCAGCACCACAACCACCAGGTCGTCCACATGCAAATAATGGCAATGTTAGGGCTCCCCCTCAGGTACGAGATCATGACCATCTCCCTAAACTGAAATTGAATATTCCACCATTTGAGGGTAGATATGTTCCTGATATATATCTTACTTGGGAGTTAGAAACTGAGCAACGATTTACATGTTTACAATATCCTAAGGAGAGACGTGTTTCTGCTGCTGTTTGTGCTTTCACTAGCTTTGCATGTGTTTGGTGGTCTGAACATTGTAGATTATATCCTATTCCAGCTACTTGGGCTACTTTGAAAATTGCTATGCGTACTCGTTGGGTTCCACCATATTATCAACGTGAATAACTTCCAAAATTGCAGCATTTAAGACAAGGAAAAAATTCTGTAGAAGAATATTATCAGGAATTGCAAACTGGCATGATTAGATGTGGTATTGTTGAGGAGAATGAAGGTATGCTTGCACGTTTTATGGGTGGATTAAATAGAGAGATTCAGACCATTCTAGAGTATAAGGAGTATACTAAAATCACTCGTTTATTCCATCTTGCTTGTAAAGCTGAACGTGAAGTGCAGGATCGACAGGCATTGGCGCGAACTAACTTTTCTGCAGGTCGACCTTCATCATGGACACCACGTGCATCATCTACTTCCACACGTTCTGCTACACCGGCACCTCCGTCGGCTGCCACCTCCAACCGTGATACAATAAAGCAGGCACAATCACCACTATCTGCCAAGAGCACACCTTCTAGGCCTGCAAAGAGCTCTTCTTCATCCATGGCATCAACAGGGCAAACACATGATATTATTTGTCGATGCTGCAAGGGTGGAGGTCATTATGCGAGAGAATGCCCATCTAAGCGTGTGATGATTGTTACTGAGGATGGTGGGTATGAGTCCGCTAGTGACTATGATGAGGAGACCTTGGCTCTTATTACACGTGACGAACACGATGGAGATGATTCTGATCATGAGACGCAATACATGGCTCCTGAAGATGCTGACAGGTATGAATGTTTAGTTGCTCAACGTGTTTTAAGTGTGCAGGTTACACAAGCTGAGCAAAATCAGAGGCATAATTTGTTCCATACAAAGGGAGTTGTGAAGGAACGTTCTGTTCGCGTGATCATAGATGGAGGGAGTTGCAATAACTTGGCTAGCGTGGAGATGGTGGAGAAGCTATCTCTCACCACAAGACCACATCCACATCCTTACTACATCCAATGGTTCAACAACAGCGGCAAGGTTAAGCTAACACGTACTGTTCGTGTGCATTTTAGTATCTCTACATATACTGATTATGTTGATTGTGATGTTGTACCTATGCAAGCATGTTCCTTATTACTTGGTCGACCATGGCAATTTGATAAAAAATTCTGTACACCATGGTAGAAACAATCAGTATATTCTTGTTCATATGGATAAAAATATTACTTTGCTTCCTATGACTCCTGATTCCATTTTGAAAGATGATATTAATAGAGCTAATAAAGCAAAACTAGAGAAAAATACGAGTGAAAATCAGATTGTGGCAAAAGAAATTGAGCAACAAATGCAGCCTAATAATAAACAATCTAGTGTTGCTTCTGAAATTAAATTGAAAAGTGCATGTTTACTTGCCACCAAATCTGATATTGATGATCTAGATTTTAGCAAATCTATTTGCTATGCTTTTGTGTGCAAAGAGGCATTATTTTCATTCGAGGACGTGCCTTCCTTTTTGCCTCCCGCTGTCGCTAACATTTTGCAGGAGTTCGCTGACGTCTTTCCACAAGACGTGCCACCGGGATTACCACCTATTCGAGGGATTGAGCATCAAATTGACTTAATTCCTGGTGCATCATTACCCAACCGTGCACCATACCGTACCAATCCAGAGGAGACAAAGGAGATTATGCGTCAAATACAAGAACTGCTCGACAAAGGTTATATACGCGAATCCCTTAGTCCTTGTGCCGTTCCTATCATTTTAGTGCCGAAAAAGGATGGTACGTCGCGTATGTGCGTTGATTGTAGAGGCATTAATAATATTACTATTCATTATCATGATGAGGACATGACTACCTTGGATATGACCAAAAATATTGCATATATGCATATTTGTCAAGTGATTTCTAGTGCAAACTATTCAATAATCTATTTATGTTATCCAGAACAAAAATACTTCACACACTTTTGTGTTTTGTCTAATTGCAGGTGTATGGGACATTTGTACAATCTACATATGAAGATAAGGAAGAAAGAGATGTTTATTTGCTGTCCAAAAAGTTCTCTCACGTCACTTTTGGCCCAAGAGAAGATAGAGTCCAAGTCTCTCATGTTCTGGATTCAGATTCGGACTGCACAGACACACCTGACTCAAAACGCACACAAGTTTTTCATACGGACTCCGAATTGGGTGATTCTTTTTTTGTTGGAAACTAGATTTCGTGCACTTTCCAACCCAATTGGAATCACCTTCAAATTCGTCCGGAGCGTTGAGTTGTGGACGAAACAATATGATGCTGCAGCAGAATCCGAGTCAAACTACAAGTCCAAAGGTGTTACATCACCTCCACTTGGGCCCATTGGCCTTGTACGACCTAGATTTAGTTTTAGGCTGCCTTGGGACGTCCTCCCACCTCCTTGGCCGCCACCCCTTGCTCCTATATAAGTAGATCCATCTAGTAGCTTTTCCTTGGGATTTGTTTAGTTAAAAGTTAGCCATTGCAACTTCGTGTACTTCGTTTGTGTCCAACGACCAGACCAAGACCGCTTCCGGATCCCCACCATTATCAATACCTCATATATATTTGCAATATTCAGATTGCTTTATCATATTCTTGCTCGTTCTTCGATTGCTTGCAGGAATAGACCTTCGTGGTCAGGCTGACCGTGCTTCCGGCATCGTCAGTAACCTCAGGAGATTGGTTTAGCGATTGCTAAGGCGCAATGTCGTGCATGTTTGTAGTCGGATCGTCAAAGTCGTCTCCACCAAATCGATAGTTATCATCTCATCGAAAGATCGGGACACCCTCGCCTCTATCAAGTGGTATCAGTTTTTAGGTTGCTCGGTGAGAATTTCCAGTTTTCCTAGATTAGATTTATTTTCTTACCTATTGTCCAAGAAAAATCCACAAAAAAAGTTAGATCTATTCATCCTTTGTCCTAGCCAGACTGAGCCTTTGCAATTTTCTTTTCATTGTTTGCATTATTGAATTATCGGTTGCATCGCCGTGTCGAGTTGCTGGTCTTAGTGTCTAGGTCGTTTAGAGTTTCGAGTTCTGTTCACATTAGTCACGTCGCCGCTGCATCGTTATCCCTTCCGCTGTCCACCACCCATCCATCAATTTCCTCCACGTGCTACCCACTGTTCATTGTCATAATCATAGTTGAGATCGTTCCCATCTTCGCTTGATCCAATCTACATCTTATCTAGTTTTTTTTGGAAAGAGGGAGAGAGAAAAAAAGATAGAGAAAAAAAACGAGAGAAAAAATAAAGTAAAAAAAAGTCAGAGAAAAAAAAAGAAAGGAAAAGAAAAAAGTGTGAGAAAAAAAAGAGAGGACAAAAAAAAACAAAATTCGGATCTATCTAGACTCAATCTCGTAGTTGAATTCGGATTGGAATCTGTTTTGCGCACTGTTCAGTAAAACAGGTGTATCTTCCTCATACGAAGTAAGTTTTGGCTCCGTGAGTACTCAAATTGAAGATAGCGACGAGCCGCATCTAAATAGTTGCAGAAGCTAGTTCAATATTTGACACCTCAAAATCGGCTTCTAAATAGGTCATTTTGCCCTCCGAAGTTCGTTAACACAACTTGTTCCAATTTTTCAGGCCAGTTTTAGAATTCTTTGACTCCTCATATCAACTCGGAATTGAGTGATTCTTTTTGCATTGGAAAGCTTGAGTTAGTAGCATTCTTTGAAAGAATTTATCAGAAAATTGTCTCAAACTTTTCAAGAGGAAAGTTGGAGAGAGAGTTGTTGTATATCCTGCTTGGCAGTTGTTTTTCATCATTATCTTCACTGTCGTTGTGATCTTCACTTATATCTTGCTGTCAAGAGCTACTTAGTATCCTTCATTGATGTTAGTTGTGCTACGCCGTGACCTCATTAGTGTTCTAGGCTCGCGTCTCTAGTCCGGTCTAGCCTAGGACCAGCACAGTACCGTCATTGAGCGTTTATTCAACATTGCATCTTTGAATTGATTATTGCTAATCTTTTGCTACCATATATAGCCAACCCAGCTCCACATATTTCTACACCGTGTATACGTACGCTCCCCTGGCATTCGCTTTACTCAATATTCGGAGTTACTTGACACCGCTGGTTGCCGATCACCGCCTGCTGCATGGTAAGAACTTGTAAGACATTGATATTTGCTTTACTGTGAGCGTTTTACCACCTCATCCTAGTAGTTATAGGAACATTATTTTTGGGTTTTGTTTCTTGTTCTACTAATCATGACAGGATCCAGAGTCAATTCATGGGCTTTGTCGATCGCGGGAGACGTGCCACCACCTTTGCAAATACCACAACCGTCACGAGAGGTGCACAAACATCCAAATGCACATGATCAGGTTAATGTATCTATACCACCATTTAATGGCCGTTTTAAACCTGCTTTATATATTGAATGGGAGTTCGACATAAAAAATATATTTGCTTCCCATAATTTCGATGAACATAAAAAGGTTAAGGTTGCGGTTGGTTCTTTCACTGGTTATGCTTTGGTTTGGTGGAGTGAATATTGTCGGTTACACCCTGATTATATACCTACTACTTGGGATGGTTTGAAACTTGCCATGCGACATACTTTCGTCCCTGCTTATTATACTCGTGACATGATTAAGAAGTTGCAACACTTAAAACAAGGTAGTGAAACTGTAACAAAATATTATGATGATTTACAAACTACCTTGTTGCATTCCTCTTTAGAAGAAAGTGAAGATGATTTTATGGATAGATTTTGGGGAGGATTAAACCGTGATATTCAAGAGATACTAATTCATGAAGAGTGTTATCCTATGGACCATTTGTTTCATCTTGCTTGCAAAGCTGAACAGGAAATAAAACGACGTGTTGGCCACGAGGAGAACAAGCGCACGGTGCACATTCCAAGAGTTGATATGATTGTTCCTTCAACTACTAGGCATACTATGACAACCACATCCGTTGTTGTCAGGACTACATCACCTCCACCATGTGACACATCGCCCCCGAGAGTGGCTACATCATCTTAGTTGATCATAAGAGGTAATGACAAAGGTACTGATCTTCCATCTCTACATGAGAATGATGAATGCCTTGTCAATTTGAATGCACCATCTGATGAGCTACCCACTACTTTGATCACACCACCTATTTTAGAGGACTACGTTGATAATTTGACTTTGCCATGTGATCAAACAACTGAAATACCAACAATTTTGAGTGCACCCATTGAATTAACTATTGATGCAAAAGAACCAATGTTTAATCATTTTGATATGACCTCTAATCTTGGTGATGATTCTGTGTTGAATGACTTATTGCATGTTTGCTTATTTAAGCATGTTGTAGCATGTAAATTTGATGCAAGTAAAGTTTATTCACCAATGTTGGGATGGTTTAATGATGAACATTGTCAATCTTTTGAAATGAATAAGAGCTTCACTTATATGTGCAAACTGAGTTGCAATATTTTCATGCCTTCTACTTCTTGTGCTAATTTTTTGGCTTTAGATTTTATGAACTATGCAAGTTACTCATCTATTCATGTGTCATATATGCAAAAATCAAGGGAAGTAAAAATGGATGAAATATACATATACAACATGTACACCTTGTCTCTTTTGTTAGCCACATTTCAGATTAAGCAACGCCGAGGACGGCTTTATTTTCAAGAAGGGGAGGATGATGAGGACATGACTACCTTGGATATGACCAAAAATATTGCATATATGCATATTTGTCAGGTGATTTCTAGTGCAAACTATTCAATAATCTATTTATGTTATCCAGAACAAAAATACTTCACACACTTTTGTGTTTTGTCTAATTGCAGGTGTATGGGACATTTGTACAATCCACATATGAAGATAAGGAAGAAAGAGATGTTTATTTGCTGTCCAAAAAGTTCTCTCACGTCACTTTTGGCCCAAGAGAAGATAGATTCCAAGTCTCTCACGTTCTGGATTCAGATTCGGACTGCACAGACACATCTGACTCAAAACGCACACAAGTTTTTCATACGGACTCCGAATTGGGTGATTTTTTTTGTTGGAAACTAGATTTCGTGCACTTTCCAACCCAATTGGAATCACCTTCAAATTCGTCCGGAGCGTTGAGTTGTGGACGAAACAATCTGATGCTGCAGCAGAATCCGAGTCAAACTACAAGTCCAAAGGTGTTACATCACCTCCACTTGGGCCCATTGGCCTTGTACGACCTAGATTTAGTTTTAGGCTGCCTTGGGACGTCCTCCCACCTCCTTGGCCGCCACCCCTTGCTCCTATATAAGTAGATCCATCTAGTAGCTTTTCCGGGGGATTTGTTTAGTTAAAAGGTAGCCATTGCAACTTCGTGTACTTCGTTTGTGTCCAACGACCAGACCAAGACCGCTTACGGATCCCCACCATTATCAATACCTTATATATATTTGCAATATTCAGATTGCTTTATCATATTCTTGCTCGTTCTTCGATTGCTTGCAGGAATAGACCTTCGTGGTCAGGCTGACCGTGCTTCCGGCATCGTCAGTAACCTCAGGAGATTGGTTTAGCGATTGCTAAGGCGCAACGTCGTGCACGTTTGTAGTCGGATCGTCAAAGTCGTCTCCACCAAATCGATAGTTATCATCTCATCGAAAGATCGGGACACCCCCGCCTCTATCATCTTGCTTGCAAAGCTGAACAGGAAATAAAACGACGTGTTGGCCACGAGGAGAACAAGCGCACGGTGCACATTCCAAGAGTTGATATGATTGTTCCTTCAACTACTAGGCATACTATGACAACCACATCCGTTGTTGTCAGGACTACATCACCTCCACCATGTGACACATCGCCCCCGAGAGTGGCTACATCATCTGAGTTGATCATAAGAGGTAATGACAAAGGTACCGATCTTCCATCTCTACATGAGAATGATGAATGCTTTGTCAATTTGAATGCACCATCTGATGAGCTACCCACTACTTTGATCGCACCACCTATTTTAGAGGACTACGTTGATAATTTGACTTTGCCATGTGATCAAACAACTGAAATACCAACAATTTTGAGTGCACCCATTGAATTAACTATTGATGCAAAAGAACCAATGTTTAATCATTTTGATATGACGTCTAATCTTGGTGATGATTCTGTGTTGAATGACTTATTGCATGTTTGCTTATTTAAGCATGTTGTAGCATGTAAATTTGATGCAAGTAAGGTTTATTCATCAATGTTGGGATGGTTTAATGATGAACATTGTCAATCTTTTGAAATGAATAAGAGCTTCACTTATATGTGCAAACTGAGTTGCAATATTTTCATGCCTTCTACTTCTTGTGCTAATTTTTTGGCTTTAGATTTTATGAACTATGCAAGTTACTCATCTATTCATGTGTCATATATGCAAAAATCAAGGGAAGTAAAAATGGATGACATATACATATACAACATGTACACCTTGTCTCTTTTGTTAGCCACATTTCAGATTAAGCAACGCCGAGGACGGCTTTATTTTCAAGAAGGGGAGGATGATGAGGACATGACTACCTTGGATATGACCAAAAATATTGCATATATGCATATTTGTCAAGTGATTTCTAGTGCAAACTATTCAATAATCTATTTATGTTATCGAAAACAAAAATACTTCACACACTTTTGTGTTTTGTCTAATTGCAGGTGTATGGGACATTTGTACAATCCACATATGAAGATAAGGAAGAAAGAGATGTTTATTTGCTGTCCAAAAAGTTCTCTCACGTCACTTTTGGCCCAAGAGAAGATAGAGTCCAAGTCTCTCATGTTCTGGATTCAGATTCGGACTGCACAGACACACCTGACTCAAAACGCACACAAATTTTTCATACGGACTCCGAATTGGGTGATTTTTTTTTGTTGGAAACTAGATTTCGTGCACTTTCCAACCCAATTGGAATCACCTTCAAATTCGTCCGGAGCGTTGAGTTGTGGACGAAACAATCTGATGCTGCAGCAGAATCCGAGTCAAACTACAAGTCCAAAGGTGTTACATCACCTCCACTTGGGCCCATTGGCCTTGTACGACCTAGATTTAGTTTTAGGCTGCCTTGGGACGTCCTCCCACCTCCTTGGCCGCCACCCCTTGCTCCTATATAAGTAGATCCATCTAGTAGCTTTTCCTTGGGATTTGTTTAGTTAAAAGTTAGCCATTGCAACTTCGTGTACTTCGTTTGTGTCCAACGACCAGACCAAGACCGCTTCCGGATCCCCACCATTATCAATACCTCATATATATTTGCAATATTCAGATTGCTTTATCATATTCTTGCTCGTTCTTCGATTGCTTGCAGGAATAGACCTTCGTGGTCAGGCTGACCGTGCTTCCGGCATCGTCAGTAACCTCAGGAGATTGGTTTAGCGATTGCTAAGGCGCAATGTCGTGCATGTTTGTAGTCGGATCGTCAAAGTCGTCTCCACCAAATCGATAGTTATCATCTCATCGAAAGATCGGGACACCCTCGCCTCTATCATATCATCATCCTATGCCTAGGCTAGATGATATGCTTGATGAATTGAGTGGCTCTACAATATTCTCCAAAGTTGATTTGCGTAGTGGATACCATCAAATTTGTATGAAATTGGGAGACGAATGGAAAACAACATTTAAAACTAAGTTTGGTTTATATGAGTGGTTAGTCATGCCTTTTGGGTTAACTAATGCACCTGGTACTTTCATGAGGTTAATGAACGCAGTTTTACGTGCTTTCATTGGACGATTTGTGGTAGTTTACTTTGATGACATATTGATTTATAGCAAATCTTTGGAGGAACATTTGAAACATTTACGTGCTGTTTTTATTTCTCTACGTGATGCATGTTTGTTTGGTAACCTTGGAAAGTGCACCTTTTGCACCGATCGAGTATCTTTTCTTGGCTATGTTGTTACTCCACAGGGAATTGAAGTTGATAAAGCCAAGATTGAAGCTATTGAGAGTTGGCTGCAGCCCAAAACGGTCACACAAGTGAGGAGTTTCTTGGCCTCGATGGTTTCTATAGGCGTTTTGTGTGAGATTTCGGCACCATTGCTGCACCTCTCAACGAGCTTATAAAGAAGGATGTGCCTTTTGTTTGGGGTACCGCACAGGAAGAAGCCTTCATGGTATTGAAAGATAAGTTGACACATGCTCCTTTACTCCAACTTCCTAATTTCAATAAGACTTTTGAGCTTGAATGTGATTCTAGAGGAATTGGATTAGGAGGTGTGTTATTACAAGATGGCAAACCTGTTGCATACTTTTCTGAAAAATTGAGTGGGCCTAGTCTGAACTATTCTACTTATGATAAAGAATTATATGCTCTTGTTCGGACCTTAGAAAAATGGCAACATTATTTATGGCCCAAGGAATTTGTTATACATTCTGATCATGAATCTTTGAAACACATTAAAAGTCAAGCAAAACTGAACCGTAGACATGCTAAATGGGTTGAATTCACTGAGACTTTCCCTTATGTCATTAAACACAAGAAGGGTAAAGAAAATGTTATTGCTGATGCATTGTCTCGTCGTTCTAATATGCTTTCACAACTTGACATTAAAATATTTGGTTTGGAGACCATCAAAGATCAATATGTTCATGATGCTGAATTTCAAGATGTATTGCAGAATTGTAAGGAAGGGAGAACATGGAACAAGTTCGTTCTTAATGATGGATTTGTGTTTCGTTCTAACAAGCTATGCATTCCAGCTAGCTCCGTTCGTCTTTTGTTGTTGCAGGAGGCGCATGGAGGAGGATTAATGGGACACTTTGGCGTCAAGAAGACAGAGGATATACTTGCTACACATTTCTTTTGTCCAAAGATGAGACGGGATGTTGAGCGTTTTGTTGCTCATTGCACTACATGTCAAAAAGCTAAGTCACGACTCAATCCTCATGGTTTATATATGCCTTTGCCTGTACCTAGTGTTCCTTGGGAGGATATATCTATGGACTTTGTTTTAGGTTTACCTCAAACAAAGAAGGGGAGGGATAGCATATTTGTTGTCGTGGATAGGTTCTCGAAAATGGCTCACTTTATACCATGTCATAAAAGCGATGATGCTGTTAATGTTCCTGATTTGTTCTTTCGTGAAATTATTCGCTTGCATGGTGTGCCAAATACTATTGTTTCAGATCGTGATACTAAATTTCTTAGCCACTTTTGGAGATGTTTATGGGCTAAGTTGGGGACTAAGCTCCTTTTTAGTACTACATGTCACCCCCAAACTGATGGACAAACAGAAGTAGTCAATAGAACATTGTCTACTATGCTTAGGGTTGTTTTGAAGAATAACAAGAAAATGTGGGAAGAATGCTTGCCTCATATTGAATTTGCTTATAATCGTTCATTGCATTCTACTACTAAGATGTGCCCTTTTGAAATTGTGTATGGTTTCCTACCTCGTGCACCTATTGATTTGTTGCCTCTTCCATCTTCGGAGAAGGTTAATTTTGATGCTAAAGAACGTGCTGAATTGATTTTAAAAATGCATGAGTTAACTATGGAAAACATTGAGCGTATGAATGCTAAATATAAACTTGCTGGAGATAAGGGTCGAAAAAATGTTGTGTTTGCACCTGGAGATCTTGTTTGGTTACATTTGCGTAAGGATAGATTTCCTAATTTGTCCAAATCAAAGCTAATGCCACGTGATGATGGTCCTTTTATGGTGTTAGAGAAAATAAATGATAATGCATATAAACTTGAGCTGCCTGCAGATTTTGGGGTTAGTCCCACTTTTAACATTGCAGATTTGAAGCCTTATTTGGGTGAGGACGATGAACTTTCATTGAGGACGACTTCATTTCAAGGAGGGGAGGATGATGAGGACATCAATACCATTGTTACACCCACAGCCCCTGCTGCTATACATACTGGACTGATTACTAGAGCTCGCGCACGCCAATTGAATTATCAGGTACTTTCGTTTCTTGGTAACGATTCTAATGTTCATGAGAATATGACGCTGCCTAAATTGGATACATTTGTTTTGCTTACAAATGAAGGGCCTAGCTTGGACAAGAAAGATGAACCTTGGAGCAAGTTCAAGCATGGAGGTGATGGCATGCGCAAGGGGAACAAGAACAGAGTTACAAGTGATGATTCCAGGACTCTGAAGCCACCATAATGAGTGCATGAAGCATGGGACAAAATATACAAGATGCCACTTCATAAATTTCGTCCAGAGGCTATTTTAGGTGATGCGTCACCTTATTATTGGGCCAGGCGGGTATTTTCGAAGTACTTAAGTATAGGCTTTTTTAGAGTCTGTACGTGTGGGGAAACAAGAGTTAGGGTTGGTTTCGGACCCCTCCACCAAGGGCCACGAAATTCCCCCTCTCTCCTCCTTATATACAGCCCTTAGGGCGTCGTTTAGGCTTTGGGTTTTGTTTAGATTAAAAGTTCACCATAGCTGCAACTTCGTGTACTTTGTTTGTGTTCAATGACCAGACAAAGGCGTCACAGAACCCCACCTTGATCAATAAAGCTTTCATCTTATATTCGCAATATCCAGATTGCAATCTTAGTTTCTTGCTTGTTCTTCGTTTGCTTGCAGGAAACAGACCCTCGTGGTCAGGTTGATCATGCTCCGGCGTGGTCAATAACCCTAGGAAGTTGGTTTAGCGATTGCTAAGGCGCGACGTCTCGCACGTTCATAGTCGGATCGTCTAGGTCGGCTCCCACAGAAAACGATAGCCACCATCTCATCGAAACATCGGGACACCTATGCCTCTATCAATTTGACTCCATCAAATTTTTTGACAACTTTGGCATCTTTGCCTAGGGCTTCCACCACATCATCCGCTACACCACCACTGACTTCCACAACCTAACCAATTTTGTTCCCCGTCGCATTAGTGGTTGCTTGAGGAGTGATTTAAGTCTCCTAAGGTGTCTAGGATACTTAGGGACGGTTGCTTCTTCTTCAACCACCACCACCACTTCCGCATAGGCTTGATGATAGAGGCAAAGGTGTCCCGTCTTTCGATGAGATGATGGATATCGCTTTGGTGGAAGTCGACTTTGACGATCCGACTACGAACGTGCGAGGACGTCGCGCCTTAGCAATCGCTAAACCAACTCCGAGAGGTTATTGACCACGCCGGAGCACGATCAACCTGACCACGAGGGTCTGTTTCCTGCGAGCAAACGAAGAACAAGCAAGAAACTAAGATTGCAATCTGGATATTGCGAATATAAGATGAAAGCTTTATTGATCAAGGTGGGGTTCTGTGACGCCTTTGTCTGGTCGTTGAACACAAACGAAGTACGCGAAGTTGCAGCTATGGCGAACTTTTAATCTAAACAAAACCCAAAGTCTAAATGATGCCCTAAGGGCTGTATATATGGAGGAAGAGGGGGGAATTCCGTGGCCCTTGGTGGAGGGGTCCGAAATCAACCCTATCTCTTGTTTCCCCACACATACGGACTCTAAAAATAGCCTATACTTATGTATTTCGAAATTACATGGGCCTGGCCCAATAATAAGGTGACGCAGCACCTAAAATAGCCCCGGGATGAAATTTATGAAGTGGCATCTTGTATATTTCGTCCAAGGCTTCGTGCACCAATTATGGTGGCTTCAAAGTCCTGAAATCATCACTTGTAACTCCGTTCTTGTTCCCCTTGCGCATGCCATCATCTCCATGCTTGTTCTTGCTCCAATGTTCATCCTTCTCCAAGCTAGGCCCTTCATTTGTAAGCAAAACAAATGTATCCAATTTAGGCAGCATCATATTCTCATGAACATTAAAATCATTACCAAGAAACGAAAGTACCTGGTAATTTAGTTGGCGTGCACGATCTCTAGTAATTGGTCCAGTATGTATAGCAGCAGGGGCTGTGGGTGTAACAATTGTATTGATGTCCTCATCATCCACCCCTTCTTGAAATGAAGTCGTCCTCGACGGAAGTTCATCTTCCTCACCCAAATAAGGCTTCAAATCTGCAATGTTAAAAGTGGGACTAACCCCAAAATCTGCAGGCAGCTCAAGTTTATATGCATTATCATTTATTTTCTCTAACACCTTAAAGGGACCATCAGCACGTGGCATTAACTTTGATTTGCGCAAATCAGGAAATCTATCCTTACGCAAATGTAACCAAACAAGATCTCCAGGTGCAAACACAACATGTTTTCTACCCTTATCTCCAGCAAGTTTATATTTAGCATTCATGCGCTCAATGTTTTCCTTAGTTAACTCATGCATTTTTAAAATCAATTCAGCACGTTGTTTAGCATCAAAATTAACCTTCTCCGAAGATGGAAGAGGCAACAAATCAATAGGTGCATGAGGTAGGAAACCATACACAACATCAAAAGGGCACATCTTAGTAGTAGAATGCAATGAACGATTATAAGCAAATTCAATATGAGGCAAGCATTCCTCCCACATTTTCTTATTATTCTTCAAAACAGCCCTAAGCATAGTAGACAACGTTCTATTGACTACTTCAGTTTGTCCATCAGTTTGGGGGTGACAAGTAGTACTAAAAAGCAGTTTAGTCCCCAACTTAGCCCATAAACATCTCCAAAAGTGGCTAAGAAATTTAGTATCACGATCTGAAACAATAGTATTTGGCACACCATGCAAGCGAATAATTTCACGAAAGAACAAATCAGCAACATTAACAGCATCATCGCTTTTATGACATGGTATAAAGTGTGCCATTTTCGAGAATCTATCCACGACAACAAATATGCTATCCCTCCCTGATGAGGACATCAATACAATTGTTACACCCACAGCCCCTGCTGCTATACATACTGGACCAATTACTAGAGCTCGTGCACGCCAACTAAACTACCAGGTACTTTCGTTTCTTGGTAATGATTCTAATGTTCATGAGAATATGATGCTGCCTAAATTGGATACATTTGTTTTGCTTACAAATGAAGGGCCTAGCTTGGAGAAGGATGAACATTGGAGCAAGAACAAGAACGGAGTTACAAGTGATGATTTCAGGACTTTGAAGCCACCATAATGGGTGCATGAAGCCTTGGACGAAATATACAAGATGCCACTTCATAAATTTCGTTCCGAGGCTATTTTAGGTGCTGCGTCACCTTATTATTGGGCCAGGCCCATGTAATTTCGAAATACATAAGTATAGGCTATTTTTAGAGTCCGTATGTGTGGGGAAACAAGAGATAGGGTTGATTTCGGACCCCTCCACCAAGGGCCACGAAATTCCCCCCCTCTTCCTCCATATATACAGCCCTTAGGGCATCGTTTAGAATTTGGGGTTTTGTTTAGATTAAAAGTTCGCCATAGCTGCAACTTCGCGTACTTCGTTTGTGTTCAACGACCAGACAAAGGCGTCACAGAACCCCACCTTGATCAATAAAGCTTTCATCTTATATTCGCAATATCCAGATTGCAATCTTAGTTTCTTGCTTGTTCTTCGTTTGCTCGCAGGAAACAGACCCTCGTGGTCAGGTTGATCGTGCTCCGGCGTGGTCAATAACCTCTCGGAGTTGGTTTAGCGATTGCTAAGGCGCGACGTCCTCGCACGTTCGTAGTCGGATCGTCAAAGTCGACTTCCACCAAAGCGAAATCCACCATCTCATCGAAAGACGGGACACCTTTGCCTCTATCACTACATGTCAAAAAGCTAAGTCACGACTCAATCCTCATGGTTTATATATGCCTTTGCCTGTACCTAGTGTTCCTTGGGAGGATATATCTATGGACTTTGTTTTAGGTTTACCTCGAACAAAGAAGGGGAGGGATAGCATATTTGTTGTCGTGGATAGATTCTCGAAAATGGCACACTTTATACCATGTCATAAAAGCGATGATGCTGTTAATGTTGCTGATTTGTTCTTTCGTGAAATTATTCGCTTGCATGGTGTGCCAAATACTATTGTTTCAGATCGTGATACTAAATTTCTTAGCCACTTTTGGAGATGTTTATGGGCTAAGTTGGGGACTAAACTGCTTTTTAGTACTACTTGTCACCCCCAAACTGATGGACAAACTGAAGTAGTCAATAGAACGTTATCTACTATGCTTAGGGCTGTTTTGAAGAATAATAAGAAAATGTGGGAGGAATGCTTGCCTCATATTGAATTTGCTTATAATCGTTCATTGCATTCTACTACTAAGATGTGTCCTTTTGAAGTTGTGTATGGTTTCCTACCTCGTGCACCTATTGATTTGTTGCCTCTTCCATCTTCGGAGAAGGTTAATTTTGATGCTAAACAACGTGCTGAATTGATTTTAGAAATGCATGAGTTAACTAAGGAAAACATTGAGCGCATGAATGCTAAATATAAACTTGCTGGAGATAAGGGTAGAAAACATGTTGTGTTTGCACCTGGAGATCTTGTTTGGTTACATTTGCGTAAGGATAGATTTCCTGATTTGCGCAAATCAAAGTTAATGCCACGTGCTGATGGTCCCTTTAAGGTGTTAGAGAAAATAAATGATAATGCATATAAACTTGAGCTGCCTGCAGATTTTGGGGTTAGTCCCACTTTTAACATTGCAGATTTGAAGCCTTATTTGGGTGAGGAAGATGAACTTCCGTCGAGGACGACTTCATTTCAAGAAGGGGAGGATGATGAGGACATCAATACAATTGTTACACCCACAGCCCCTGCTGCTATACATACTGGACCAATTACTAGAGCTCGTGCACACCAACTAAATTACCAGGTACTTTCGTTTGTTGGTAATGATTCTAATGTTCATGAGAATATGATGCTGCCTAAATTGGATACATTTGTTTTGCTTACAAATGAAGGGCCTAGCTTGGAGAAGGATGAACATTGGAGCAAGAACAAGCATGGAGATGATGGCATGCGCAAGGGAAACAAGAACGGAGTTACAAGTGATGATTTCAGGACTTTGAAGCCACCATAATGGGTGCATGAAGCCTTGGACGAAATATACAAGACGCCACTTCATAAATTTCGTCCCGAGGCTATTTTAGGTGCTGCGTCACCTTATTATTGGGCCAGGCCCATGTAATTTCGAAATACATAAGTATAGGCTATTTTTAGAGTCCGTATGTGTGGGGAAACAAGAGATAGGGTTGATTTCGGACCCCTCCACCAAGGGCCACGAAATTCTCCCCCTCTTCCTCCATATATACAGCCCTTAGGGCGTCGTTTAGACTTTGGGTTTTGTTTAGATTAAAAGTTCGCCATAGCTGCAACTTCGCGTACTTCGTTTGTGTTCAACGACCAGACAAAGGCGTCACAGAACCCCACCTTGATCAATAAAGCTTTCATCTTATATTCGCAATATCCAGATTGCAATCTTAGTTTCTTGCTTGTTCTTCGTTTGCTCGCAGGAAACAGACCCTCGTGGTCAGGTTGATCGTGCTCCGGCGTGGTCAATAACCTCTCGGAGTTGGTTTAGCGATTGCTAAGGCGCGACGTCCTCGCACGTTCGTAGTCGGATCGTCAAAGTCGACTTCCACCAAAGCGAAATCCACCATCTCATCGAAAGACGGGACACCTTTGCCCTTATCACATGAACATTAGAATCATTACCAAGAAACGAAAGTACCTGGTAATTTAGTTGGCGTGCACGAGCTCTAGTAATTGGTCCAGTATGTATAGCAGCAGGGGCTGTGGGTGTAACAATTGTATTGATGTCCTCATCATCCTCCCCTTCTTGAAATGAAGTCGTCCTCGACGGAAGTTCATCTTCCTCACCCAAATAAGGCTTCAAATCTGCAATGTTAAAAGTGGGACTAACCCCAAAATCTGCAGGCAGCTCAAGTTTATATGCATTATCATTTATTTTCTCTAACACCTTAAAGGGACCATCAGCACGTGGCATTAACTTTGATTTGCGCAAATCAGGAAATCTATCCTTACGCAAATGTAACCAAACAAGATCTCCAGGTGCAAACACAACATGTTTTCTACCCTTATCTCCAGCAAGTTTATATTTAGCATTCATGCGCTCAATGTTTTCCTTAGTTAACTAATGCATTTTTAAAATCAATTCAGCACGTTGTTTAGCATCAAAATTAACCTTCTCCGAAGATGGAAGAGGCAACAAATCAATAGGTGCATGAGGTAGGAAACCATACACAACTTCAAAAGGGCACATCTTAGTAGTAGAATGCAATGAACGATTATAAGCAAATTCAATATGAGGCAAGCATTCCTCCCACATTTTCTTATTATTCTTCAAAACAGCCCTAAGCATAGTAGACAACGTTCTATTGACTACTTCAGTTTGTCCATCAGTTTGGGGGTGACAAGTAGTACTAAAAAGCAGTTTAGTCCCCAACTTAGCCCATAAACATCTCCATAAGTGGCTAAGAAATTTAGTATCACGATCTGAAACAATAGTATTTGGCACACCATGCAAGCGAATAATTTCACGAAAGAACAAATCAGCAACATTAACAACATCATCGCTTTTATGACATGGTATAAAGTGTGCCATTTTCGAGAATCTATCCACGACAACAAATATGCTATCCCTCCCCTTCTTTGTTCGAGGTAAACCTAAAACAAAGTCCATAGATATATCCTCCCAAGGAACACTAGGTACAGGCAAAGGCATATATAAACCATGAGGATTGAGTCGTGACTTAGCTTTTTGACATGTAGTGCAGCGAGTAATAAAACGCTCAACATCCCGTCTCATCTTTGGCCAAAACAAATGTGTAGCAAGTACGTCTTCCGTCTTCTTCATGCCAAAGTGTCCCATTAATCCTCCTCCATGCGCCTCCTGCAACAACAAAAGACGAACGGAGCTAGCTGGAATGCATAGCTTGTTAGCACGAAACACAAATCCATCGTTAACAACAAACTTGTTCCACATTCTTCCTTCTTTACAATTCTGCATTACATCTTTAAAATCAGCATCATGCACATATTGATCTTTGATGGTCTCCAAACCAAATATTTTGAAGTCAAGTTGTGAAAGCATAGTATAGCGACGAGACAATGCATCAGCAATAACATTTTCTTTTCCCTTCTTGTGTTTAATGACATAAGGGAAAGTCTCAATGAATTCAACCCATTTAGCATGTCTACGATTCAGTTTAGCTTGACTTTCAATATGTTTCAGAGATTCATGATCAGAATGTATAACAAATTCTTTGGGCCATAAATAATGTTGCCATGTTTCTAAAGTCCGAACAAGAGCATATAATTCTTTATCATAAGTAGAATAATTCAGACTAGGCCCACTCAATTTTTCAGAAAAGTATGCAACAGGTTTGCCATCTTGTAATAACACACCTCCTAATCCAATTCCACTAGCATCACATTCAAGCTCAAAAGTCTTATTAAAATCAGGAAGTTGGAGTAAAGGAGCATGTGTCAACTTATCTTTCAATACCGTGAAGGCTTCTTCTTGTGCGGTACCCCAAAGAAAAGGCACATCTTTCTTTGTAAGCTCATTGAGAGGTGCAGCAATGGTGCTGAAATCTCTCACAAAACGCCTATAGAATCCAGCGAGGCCAAGAAAACTCCTCACTTGTGTGACCGTTTTGGGCTGCGGCCAACTCTCAATAGCTTCAATCTTGGCTTTATCAACTTCAATTCCCTGTGGAGTAACAACATAGCCAAGAAAAGATACTCGGTCGGTGCAAAAGGTGCACTTCCCAAGGTTACCGAACAAACGTGCATCACGTAGAGCAATAAAAATAGCACATAAATGTTCCAAATGTTCTTCCAAAGATCTGCTATAATTCAATATGTCATCAAAGTAAACTACCACAAATCGTCCAATGAAAGCACGTAAAACTTCGTTCATTAATCTCATGAAAGTACTAGGTGCATTAGTTAACCCAAAAGGCATGACTAACCACTCATATAATCCAAACTTAGTTTTAAATGCTGTTTTCCATTCATCTCCCAATTTCATACGAATTTGATGGTAGCCACTACGCAAATCAACTTTGGAGAATATTGTAGAGCCACTCAATTCATCAAGCATATCATCTAGCCTAGGAATAGGATGACGATAACGAATAGTAATATTATTAATGCCTCTACAATCAACACACATACGTGATGTACCATCCTTTTTCGGCACTAGAATAATAGGAACAGCACAAGGACTAAGGGATTCGCGTATATAACCTTTGTCGAGAAGCTCTTGTACTTGACGCATAATCTCCTTCGTCTCCTCTGGATTGGTATGGTATGGTGCACGGTTTGGCAGTGAAGCACCGGGAATTAAGTCAATCTGATGCTCAATCCCTCGAATAGGCGGTAATCCCGGTGGCACGTCTTGTGGAAAAACGTCAGCGAACTCCTGCAAAATGTTAGTGACAGCAGGAGGCAAAGAGTGATAGAGGCAAAGGTGTCCCGTCTTTCGATGAGATGGTGGATTTCGCTTTGGTGGAAGTCGACTTTGACGATCCGACTACGAACGTGCGAGGACGTCGCGCCTTAGCAATCGCTAAACCAACTCCGAGAGGTTATTGACCACGCCGGAGCACGATCAACCTGACCACGAGGGTCTGTTTCCTGCGAGCAAACGAAGAACAACCAAGAAACTAAGATTGCAATCTGGATATTGCGAATATAAGATGAAAGCTTTATTGATCAAGGTGGGGTTCTGTGACGCCTTTGTCTGGTCGTTGAACACAAACGAAGTACGCGAAGTTGCAGCTATGGCGAACTTTTAATCTAAACAAAACCCAAAGTCTAAACGATGCCCTAAGGGCTGTATATATGGAGGAAGAGGGGGGAATTTCGTGGCCCTTGGTGGAGGGGTCCGAAATCAACCCTATCTCTTGTTTCCCCACACATACGGACTCTAAAAATAGCCTATACTTATGTATTTCGAAATTACATGGGCCTGGCCCAATAATAAGGTGACGCAGCACCTAAAATAGCCTCGGGACGAAATTTATGAAGTGGCATCTTGTATATTTCGTTCAAGGCTTCATGCACCCATTATGGTGGCTTCAAAGTCCTGAAATCATCACTTGTAACTCCATTCTTGTTCTTGCTCCAATGTTCATCCTTCTCCAAGCTAGGCCCTTCATTTGTAAGCAAAACAAATGTATCCAATTTAGGCAGCATCATATTCTCATTAACATTAGAATCATTACCAAGAAACGAAAGTACCTGGTAATTTAGTTGGCGTGCACGAGCTCTAGTAATTGGTCCAGTATGTATAGCAGCAGGGGCTGTGGGTGTAACAATTGTATTGATGTCCTCATCATCCTCCCCTTCTTGAAATGAAGTCGTCCTCGACGGAAGTTCATCTTCCTCACCCAAATAAGGCTTCAAATCTGCAATGTTAAAAGTGGGACTAACCCCAAAATCTGCAGGCAGCTCAAGTTTATATGCATTATCATTTATTTTCTCTAACACCTTAAAGGGACCATCAGCACGTGGCATTAACTTTGATTTGCGCAAATCAGGAAATCTATCCTTACGCAAATGTAACCAAACAAGATCTCCAGGTGCAAACACAACATGTTTTCTACCCTTATCTCCAGCAAGTTTATATTTAGCATTCATGCGCTCAATGTTTTCCTTAGTTAACTCATGCATTTCTAAAATCAATTCAGCACGTTGTTTAGCATCAAAATTAACCTTCTCCGAAGATGGAAGAGGCAACAAATCAATAGGTGCACGAGGTAGGAAACCATACACAACTTCAAAAGGACACATCTTAGTAGTAGAATGCAATGAACGATTATAAGCAAATTCAATATGAGGCAAGCATTCCTCCCACATTTTCTTATTATTCTTCAAAACAGCCCTAAGCATAGTAGATAACGTTCTATTGACTACTTCAGTTTGTCCATCAGTTTGGGGGTGACAAGTAGTACTAAAAAGCAGTTTAGTCCCCAACTTAGCCCATAAACATCTCCAAAAGTGGCTAAGAAATTTAGTATCACGATCTGAAACAATAGTATTTGGCACACCATGCAAGCGAATAATTTCACGAAAGAACAAATCAGCAACATTAACAGCATCATCGCTTTTATGACATGGTATAAAGTGTGCCATTTTCGAGAATCTATCCACGACAACAAATATGCTATCCCTCCCCTTCTTTGTTCGAGGTAAACCTAAAACAAAGTCCATAGATATATCCTCCCAAGGAACACTAGGTACAGGCTGATAGAGGCAAAGGTGTCCCGTCTTTCGATGAGATGATGGATATCGCTTTGGTGGAAGTCGACTTTGACGATCCGACTACGAACGTGCGAGGACGTCGCGCCTTAGCAATCGCTAAACCAACTCCGAGAGGTTATTGACCACGCCGGAGCACGATCAACCTGACCACGAGGGTCTGTTTCCTGCGAGCAAACGAAGAACAAGCAAGAAATTAAGATTGCAATCTGGATATTGCGAATATAAGATGAAAGCTTTATTGATCAAGGTGGGGTTCTGTGACGCCTTTGTCTGGTCGTTGAACACAAACGAAGTACGCGAAGTTGCAGCTATGGCGAACTTTTAATCTAAACAAAACCCAAAGTCTAAACGATGCCCTAAGGGCTGTATATATGGAGGAAGAGGGGGGGAATTTCGTGGCCCTTGGTGGAGGGGTCTGAAATCAACCCTATCTCTTGTTTCCCCACACATACGGACTCTAAAAATAGCCTATACTTATGTATTTCGAAATTACATGGGCCTGGCCCAATAATAAGGTGACGCAGCACCTAAAATAGCCTCGGGACGAAATTTATGAAGTGGCGTCTTGTATATTTCGTCCAAGGCTTCATGCACCCATTATGGTGGCTTCAAAGTCCTGAAATCATCACTTGTAACTCCGTTCTTGTTTCCCTTGCGCATGCCATCATCTCCATGCTTGTTCTTGCTCCAATGTTCATCCTTCTCCAAGCTAGGCCCTTCATTTGTAAGCAAAACAAATGTATCCAATTTAGGCAGCATCATATTCTCATGAACATTAGAATCATTACCAAGAAACGAAAGTACCTGGTAATTTAGTTGGCGTGCACGAGCTCTAGTAATTGGTCCAGTATGTATAGCAGCAGGGACTGTGGGTGTAACAATTGTATTGATGTCCTCATCAAATCAACACACATACGTGATGTACCATCCTTTTTCGGCACTAGAATAATAGGAACAGCACAAGGACTAAGGGATTCGCGTATATAACCTTTGTCGAGAAGCTCTTGTACTTGACGCATAATCTCCTTCGTCTCCTCTGGATTGGTACGGTATGGTGCACGGTTTGGCAGTGAAGCACCGGGAATTAAGTCAATCTGATGCTCAATCCCTCGAATAGGCGGTAATCCCGGTGGCACGTCTTGTGGAAAAACGTCAGCGAACTCCTGCAAAATGTTAGTGACAGCTGGAGGCAAAGAGGAAGGCACGTCCTCGAATGAAAATAATGCCTCTTTGCACACAAAAGCATAGCAAACAGATTTGCTGAAATCTAGCTCATCAATATCAGATTTGGTGGCAAATAAACATGCACTTTTCAATTTAATTTCAGAAGCAACACTAGATGGTTTATTATTAGGCTTCATTTGTTGCTCAAATTCTTTTGCCACAATCTGATTTTCACTCTTATTCTTCTCCTGTTGTGCTTTATTAGCTCTATTAATATCATCTTTCAAAATGGAATCAGGAGTCATAGGAAGCAAAGTAATATTTTTATCCTTATGAACAAGAGTATAGTGATTGTTTCTACCATGGTGTACAGAATTTTTATCAAATTGCCATGGTCTACCAAGTAATAAGGAACATGCTTGCATAGGTACCACATCACAATCAACATAATCAGCATATGTAGAGATACTAAAATGCACACGAACAGTACGTGTTACCTTAACCTTGCCGCTGTTGTTGAACCATTGGATGTAGTAAGGATGTGGATGTGGTCTTGTGGTGAGAGAAAGCTTCTCCACCATCTCCATGCTAGCCAAGTTGTTGCAGCTCCCTCCGTCTATTATGACGCGCACAGAACGTTCCTTCACAACTCCCTTGGTATGCAACAAATTGTGCCTCTGATTTTGCTCAGCTTGTGTGACCTGCACACTCAAAACACGTTGAGCAACTAAACATTCATACCTCTCAGCGTCTTCAGGAGCCATGTATTGCGTCTCATGATCAGAATCATCTCCACCATGTTCTTCACGTGTAATAAGAGCCAATGTCTCCTCATCATAGTCACTAGCGGACTCATATCCACCATCCGCGGTAGCAATCATCACACGCGGAGATTTGCATTCCCTCGCATAATGACCTCCTCCCTTACAACGACGACAAATAATATCACTTGTGTGCCCTGTTGATGCCATGGAAGAAGAAGAACGTTGTGCAGGCCCCGCAGGTGCGCTCTTGGCAGATAATGGTGGTTGTGCCTGTTTTCTTGTATCACGGCTGGAGGTGGCACCGGATGGAGGTGCTGGTGCAGTTGAAGTAGAAGATGCACGTGGTGTCCATGATGAAGGTCGGCCTGCAGAAAAGTTAGTTCGCCCCAATGCTTGTCGATCCTGCACTTCACGTTCAGCTTTACAAGCAAGATGGAATAAACGAGTGATATTAGTATACTCCTTATAGTCTACAATGGTCTGAATCTCTCTATTTAATCCACCCAGAAAACGTGCAAGCATAGCTTCATTCTCCTCAACAATACCACATCTAATCATGCCAGTTTGTAATTCCTGATAATATTCTTCTACAGAATTTTTCCCTTGTCTTAAATGCTGCAATTTTTGAAGCAATTCACGTTGATAATATGGTGGAACCCAACGCGTACGCATAGCAGTTTTCAAAGCAGCCCAAGTAGTTGGAATAGGATATAATCTACAATGTTCAGACCACCATACACATGCAAAACTAGTGAAAGCACAAACAGCAGCAGCAACTCGTCTGTCCTCAGGATATTGTAAACATGTAAATCGTTGTTCAGTTTCTAACTCCCAAGTAAGATATATATCAGGAACATATCTACCCTCAAATGGTGGAATATTCAATTTCAGTTTAGGAATATGGACATCATCGCGTACCTAAGGTGGTGGTGCAGGCCTACCATGACGAATATATACCTGAGGTCGACCTGCTGGTGGTGGTGCTGGTGGCTGCTCGTAGATCTGATTTTGATCAACCTCATCCTCATAATCACCCGCATACTCATCATCCTCCTGGGTACCAGCAGGAGCAGTAGCAGGAGCCAAAGAAGCACCAACAGCAGTAGCAGCGGCACCAGAAGTTTGTCCTGGCTCAATAGGAACACGCTGTGCTCGTCCATACTGATTCGGAAGGGGGCGTAGTTGTTGTTGTTGTAGAGGTGCGACAGGTGCAGCCGGTGGTGGAAGACGCGCAAGCAGTTCATTAAATCTGTTATCGAGCTTTGTTTCGAACGTCTTCTCAAGGCCAGTGATCTTCTCCATGGCCTCTTCAAAATTGTTCAGCACATCTTGTACCTGTTCAGTCATCATTTGCTGAAACTTATCATGAAGCTCCTTGTTCGATAAGTTCTCCCAGTCAATCTCGTCGGCTTGTGATCCTAGCATGGTTAGCAGCAATAGAAACACACAAGAATATGATCCTACAGACTACTGAGAAGTGGTGGTGGTGTATCACAAATCCGTCAAGCAAATCTCAAATTCTTACCAGTTCTTACCCAGCAGCAGGCGGTGATCGGCAACCGTTGTAGTCAAAAACTCTCAAAGCTTGGATAGAGCGATTACCAGGGAGAGTCGAACACATGACGTAGATGTATGTGGAGCTGGGAAGGCTTATAGTATGGTAGCAAAAAGGGTCAGCAATAATCAATTCAGAGATGCAAAGTTGAATAAACGCTCAACGACGGTACTGTGCTGGTCCTAGGCTAGACTGTGCTAGAGACGCGAGCCTAGAACATGATAGAGGCAAAGGTGTCCCGTCTTTCGATGAGATGATGGATATCGCTTTGGTGGAAGTCGACTTTGACGATCCGACTACGAACGTGCGAGGACGTCGCGCCTTAGCAATCACTAAACCAACTCCGAGAGGTTATTGACCACGCCGGAGCACGATCAACCTGACCATGAGGGTCTGTTTCCTGCGAGCAAACGAAGAACAAGCAAGAAACTAAGATTGCAATCTGGATATTGCGAATATAAGATGAAAGCTTTATTGATCAAGGTGGGGTTCTGTGACGCCTTTGTCTGGTCGTTGAACACAAACGAAGTACGCGAAGTTGCAGCTATTGCGAACTTTTTATCTAAACAAAACCCCAAAGTCTAAACGATGCCCTAAGGGCTGTATATATGGAGGAAGAGGGGGGAATTTCGTGGCCCTTGGTGGAGGGGTCCGAAATCAACCCTATCTCTTGTTTCCCCACACATACGGACTCTAAAAATAGCCTATACTTATGTATTTCGAAATTACATGGGCCTGGCCCAATAATAAGGTGACGCAGCACCTAAAATAGCCTCGGGACGAAATTTATGAAGTGGCATCTTGTATATTTCGTCCAAGGCTTCATGCACCCATTATGGTGGCTTCAAAGTCCTGAAATCATCACTTGTAACTCCGTTCTTGTTCCCCTTGCGCATGCCATCATCTCCATGCTTGTTCTTGCTCCAATGTTCATCCTTCTCCAAGCTAGGCCCTTCATTTGTAAGCAAAACAAATGTATCCAATTTAGGCAGCATCATATTCTCATGAACATTAGAATCATTACCAAGAAACAAAAGTACCTGGTAATTTAGTTGGCGTGCACGAGCTCTAGTAATTGGTCCAGTATGTATAGCAGCAGGGGCTGTGGGTGTAACAATTGTATTGATGTCCTCAGAGGAGTGAATTCACCTTGTGTCCAATGGCGTATGTTCGAGGTCTCGTCATATTGACTACTTCAGTTTGTCCATCAGTTTGGGGGTGACAAGTAGTACTAAAAAGCAGTTTAGTCCCCAACTTAGCCCATAAACATCTCCAAAAGTGGCTAAGAAATTTAGTATCACGATCTGAAACAATAGTATTTGGCACACCATGCAAGCGAATAATTTCACGAAAGAACAAATCAGCAACATTAACAGCATCATCGCTTTTATGACATGGTATAAAGTGTGCCATTTTCGAGAATCTATCCACGACAACAAATATGCTATCCCTCCCCTTCTTTGTTCGAGGTAAACCTAAAACAAAGTCCATAGATATATCCTCCCAAGGAACACTAGGTACAGGCAAAGGCATATATAAACCATGAGGATTGAGTCGTGACTTAGCTTTTTGACATGTAGTGCAGCGAGCAATAAAACGCTCAACATCCCGTCTCATCTTTGGCCAAAAGAAATGTGTAGCAAGTACGTCCTCCGTCTTCTTCACGCCAAAGTGTCCCATTAATCCTCCTCCATGCGCCTCCTGCAACAACAAACGACGAACGGAGCTAGCTGGAATGCATAGCTTGTTAGCACGAAACACAAATCCATCGTTAACGACAAACTTGTTCCACCTTCTTCCTTCTTTGCAATTCTGCATTACATCTTTAAAATCAGCATCATGCACATATTGATCTTTGATGGTCTCCAAACCAAATATTTTGAAGTCAAGTTGTGAAAGCATAGTATAGCGACGAGACAATGCATCAGCAATAACATTTTCTTTTCCCTTCTTGTGTTTAATGACATAAGGGAAAGTCTCAATGAATTCAACCCATTTAGCATGTCTACGATTCAGTTTAGCTTGACTTTTAATATGTTTCAAAGATTCATGATCAGAATGTATAACAAATTCTTTGGGCCATAAATAATGTTGCCATGTTTCTAAAGTCCGAACAAGAGCATATAATTCTTTATCATAAGTAGAATAATTCAGACTAGGCCCACTCAATTTTCCAGAAAAGTATGCAACAGGTTTGCCATCTTGTAATAACACACCTCCTAATCCAATTCCACTAGCATCACATTCAAGCTCAAAAGTCTTATTAAAATCAGGAAGTTGGAGTAAAGGAGCATGTGTCAACTTGTCTTTCAATACCGTGAAGGCTTCTTCCTGTGCAGTACCCCAAAGAAAAGGCACATCTTTCTTTGTAAGCTCATTGAGAGGTGCAGCAATGGTGCTGAAATCTCTCACAAAACGCCTATAGAATCCAGCGAGGCCAAGAAAACTCCTCACTTGTGTGATCGTTTTGGGCTGCGGCCAACTCTCAATAGCTTCAATCTTGGCTTTATCAACTTCAATTCCCTGTGGAGTAACAACATAGCCAAGAAAAGATACTCGGTCGGTGCAAAAGGTGCACTTCCCAAGGTTACCAAACAAACGTGCATCACGTAGAGCAATAAAAACAGCACGTAAATGTTCCAAATGTTCTTCCAAAGATCTGCTATAAATCAATATGTCATCAAAGTAAACTACCACAAATCGTCCAATGAAAGCACGTAAAACTTCGTTCATTAATCTCATGAAAGTACTAGGTGCATTAGTTAACCCAAAAGGCATGACTAACCACTCATATAATCCAAACTTAGTTTTAAATGTTGTTTTCCATTCATCTCCCAATTTCATACGAATTTGATGGTAGCCACTACGCAAATCAACTTTGGAGAATATTGTAGAGCCACTCAATTCATCAAGCATATCATCTAGCCTAGGAATAGGATGACGATGACGAATAGTAATATTATTAATGCCTCTACAATCAACACACATACGTGATGTACCATCTTTTTTCGGCACTAGAATAATAGGAACAGCACAAGGAGTAAGGGATTCGCGTATATAACCTTTGTCGAGAAGCTCTTGTACTTGACGCATAATCTCCTTTGTCTCCTCTGGATTGGTACGGTATGGTGCACGGTTTGGCAGTGAAGCACCGGGAATTAAGTCAATCTGATGCTCAATCCCTCGAATAGGCGGTAATGCCAGTGGCACGTCTTGTGGAAAGATGTCAGTGAACTCCTGCAAAATGTTAGTGACAGCAGGAGGCAAAGAGGAAGGCACGTCCTCGAATGAAAATAATGCCTCTTTGCACACAAAAGCATAGCAAACAGATTTGCTGAAATCTAGCTCATCAATATCAGATTTGGTGGCAAATAAACATGCACTTTTTAATTTAATTTCAGAAGCAACACTAGATGGTTTATTATTAGGCTTCATTTGTTGCTCAAATTCTTTTGCCACAATCTGATTTTCACTCTTATTCGTCTCCTGTTTTGCTTTATTAGCTCTATTAATATCATCTTTTAAAATGGAATCAGGAGTCATAGGAAGCAAAGTAATATTTTTATCCTTATGAACAAGAGTATAGTGATTGTTTCTACCATGGTGTACAGAATTTTTATCAAATTGCCATGGTCTACCAAGTAATAAGGAACATGCTTGCATAGGTTGATAGAGGCAAAGGTGTCCCGTCTTTCGATGAGAAGGTGGATTTCGCTTTGGTGGAAGTCGACTTTGACGATCCGACTACGAACGTGCGAGGACGTCGCGCCTTAGCAATCGCTAAACCAACTCCGAGAGGTTATTGACCACGCCGGGGCACGATCAACCTGACCACGAGGGTCTGTTTCCTGCGAGCAAACGAAGAACAAGCAAGAAACTAAGATTGCAATCTGGATATTGCGAATATAAGATGAAAGCTTTATTGATCAAGGTGGGGTTCTGTGACGCCTTTGTCTGGTCGTTGAACACAAACGAAGTACGCGAAGTTGCAGCTATGGCGAACTTTTAATCTAAACAAAACCCAAAGTCTAAACGATGCCCTAAGGGCTGTATATAGGGAGGAAGAGGGGGGAATTTCGTGGCCCTTGGTGGAGGGGTCCGAAATCAACCCTATCTCTTGTTTCCCCACACATACGGACTCTAAAAATAGCCTATACTTATGTATTTCGAAATTACATGGGCCTGGCCCAATAATAAGGTGACGCAGCACCTAAAATAGCCTCGGGACGAAATTTATGAAGTGGCATCTTGTATATTTCGTCCAAGGCTTCATGCACCCATTATGGTGGCTTCAAAGTCCTGAAATCATCACTTGTAACTCCGTTCTTGTTCCCCTTGCGCAAGCCATCATCTCCATGCTTGTTCTTGCTCCAATGTTCATCCTTCTCCAAGCTAGGCCCTTCATTTGTAAGCAAAACAAATGTATCCAATTTAGGCAGCATCATATTCTCATGAACATTAGAATCATTACCAAGAACCGAAAGTACCTGGTAATTTAGTTGGCGTGCACGAGCTCTAGTAATTGGTCCAGTATGTATAGCAGCAGGGGCTGTGGGTGTAACAATTGTATTGATGTCCTCATCATCCTCCCCTTCTTGAAATGAAGTCGTCCTCGACGGAAGTTCATCTTCCTCACCCAAATAAGGCTTCAAATCTGCAATGTTAAAAGTGGGACTAACCCCAAAATCTGCAGGCAGCTCAAGTTTATATGCATTATCATTTATTTTCTCTAACACCTTAAAGGGACCATCAGCACGTGGCATTAACTTTGATTTGCGCAAATCAGGAAATCTATCCTTACGCAAATGTAACCAAACAAGATCTCCAGGTGCAAACACAACATGTTTTCTACCCTTATCTCCAGCAAGTTTATATTTAGCATTCATGCGCTCAATGTTTTCCTTAGTTAACTCATGCATTTCTAAAATCAATTCAGCACGTTGTTTAGCATCAAAATTAACCTTCTCCGAAGATGGAAGAGGCAACAAATCAATAGGTGCACGAGGTAGGAAACCATACACAACTTCAAAAGGACACATCTTAGTAGTAGAATGCAATGAACGATTATAAGCAAATTCAATATGAGGCAAGCATTCCTCCCACATTTTCTTATTATTCTTCAAAACAGCCCTAAGCATAGTAGATAACGTTCTATTGACTACTTCAGTTTGTCCATCAGTTTGGGGGTGACAAGTAGTACTAAAAAGCAGTTTAGTCCCCAACTTAGCCCATAAACATCTCCAAAAGTGGCTAAGAAATTTAGTATCACGATCTGAAACAATAGTATTTGGCACACCATGCAAGCGAATAATTTCACGAAAGAACAAATCAGCAACATTAACAGCATCATCGCTTTTATGACATGGTATAAAGTGTGCCATTTTCGAGAATCTATCCACGACAACAAATATGCTATCCCTCCCCTTCTTTGTTCGAGGTAAACCTAAAACAAAGTCCATAGATATATCCTCCCAAGGAACACTAGGTACAGGCAAAGGCATATATAAACCATGAGGATTGAGTCGTGACTTAGCTTTTTGACATGTAGTGCATCGAGCAATAAAACGCTCAACATCCCGTCTCATCTTTGGCCAAAAGAAATGTGTAGCAAGTACGTCCTCCGTCTTCTTCACGCTAAAGTGTCCCATTAATCCTCCTCCATGCGCCTCCTGCAACAACAAAAGACGAACGGAGCTAGCTGGAATGCATAGCTTGTTAGCATGAAACACAAATCCATCGTTAACGACAAACTTGTTCCACATTCTTCCTTCTTTACAATTCTGCATTACATCTTTAAAATCAGCATCATGCACATATTGATCTTTGATGGTCTCCAAACCAAATATTTTGAAGTCAAGTTGTGAAAGCATAGTATAGCGACGAGACAATGCATCAGCAATAACATTTTCTTTTCCCTTCTTGTGTTTAATGACATAAGGGAAAGTCTCAATGAATTCAACCCATTTAGCATGTCTACGATTCAGTTTAGCTTGACTTTTAATATGTTTCAAAGATTCATGATCAGAATGTATAACAAATTCTTTGGGCCATAAATAATGTTGCCATGTTTCTAAAGTCCGAACAAGAGCATATAATTCTTTATCATAAATAGAATAATTCAGACTAGGCCCACTCAATTTTTCAGAAAAGTATGCAACAGGTTTGCCATCTTGTAATAACACACCTCCTAATCCAATTCCACTAGCATCACATTCAAGCTCAAAAGTCTTATTAAAATCAGGAAGTTGGAGTAAAGGAGCATGTGTCAACTTATCTTTCAATACCGTGAAGGCTTCTTCCTGTGCAGTACCCCAAAGAAAAGGCACATCTTTCTTTGTAAGCTCATTGAGAGGTGCAGCAATGGTGCTGAAATCTCTCACAAAACGCCTATAGAATCCAGCGAGGCCAAGAAAACTCCTCACTTGTTTGACCGTTTTGGGCTGCGGCCAACTCTCAGTAGCTTCAATCTTGGCTTTATCAACTTCAATTCCCTCTGGAGTAACAACATAGCCAAGAAAAGATACTCGGTCGGTGCAAAAGGTGAACTTCCCAAGGTTACCAAACAAACGTGCATCACGTAGAGCAATAAAAACAGCACGTAAATGTTCCAAATGTTCTTCCAAAGATCTGCTATAAATCAATATGTCATCAAAGTAAACTACCACAAATCGTCCAATGAAAGCACGTAAAACTTCGTTCATTAATCTCATGAAAGTACTAGGTGCATTAGTTAACCCAAAAGGCATGACTAACCACTCATATAATCCAAACTTAGTTTTAAATGCTGTTTTCCATTCATCTCCCAATTTCATACGAATTTGATGGTAGCCACTACGCAAATCAACTTTGGAGAATATTGTAGAGCCACTCAATTCATCAAGCATATCATCTAGCCTAGGAATAGGATGACGATAACGAATAGTAATATTATTAATGCCTCTACAATCAACACACATACGTGATGTACCATCCTTTTTCGGCACTAGAATAATAGGAACAGCACAAGGACTAAGGGATTCGCGTATATAACCTTTGTCGAGAAGCTCTTGTACTTGACGCATAATCTCCTTCGTCTCCTCTGGATTGGTATGGTATGGTGCACGGTTTGGCAGTGAAGCACCGGGAATTAAGTCAATCTGATGCTCAATCCCTCGAATAGGCGGTAATCCCGGTGGCACGTCTTGTGGAAAAACGTCAGCGAACTCCTGCAAAATGTTAGTGACAGCAGGAGGCAAAGAGTGATAGAGGCAAAGGTGTCCCGTCTTTCGATGAGATGGTGGATTTCGCTTTGGTGGAAGTCGACTTTGACGATCCGACTACGAACGTGCGAGGACGTCGCGCCTTAGCAATCGCTAAACCAACTCCGAGAGGTTATTGACCACGCCGGAGCACGATCAACCTGACCACGAGGGTCTGTTTCCTGCGAGCAAACGAAGAACAAACAAGAAACTAAGATTGCAATCTGGATATTGCGAATATAAGATGAAAGCTTTATTGATCAAGGTGGGGTTCTGTGACGCCTTTGTCTGGTCGTTGAACACAAACGAAGTACGCGAAGTTGCAGCTATGGCGAACTTTTAATCTAAACAAAACCCAAAGTCTAAACGATGCCCTAAGGGCTGTATATATGGAGGAAGAGGGGGGAATTTCGTGGCCCTTGGTGGAGGGGTCCGAAATCAACCCTATCTCTTGTTTCCCCACACATACGGACTCTAAAATAGCCTATACTTATGTATTTCGAAATTACATGGGCCTGGCCCAATAATAAGGTGACGCAGCACCTAAAATAGCCTCGGGACGAAATTTATGAAGTGGCATCTTGTATATTTCGTCCAAGGCTTCATGCACCCATTATGGTGGCTTCAAAGTCCTGAAATCATCACTTGTAACTCCGTTCTTGTTCCCCTTGCGCATGCCATCATCTCCATGCTTGTTCTTGCTCCAATGTTCATCCTTCTCCAAGCTAGGCCCTTCATTTGTAAGCAAAACAAATGTATCCAATTTAGGCAGCATCATATTCTCATGAACATTAGAATCATTACCAAGAAACGAAAGTACCTGGTAATTTAGTTGGCGTGCACGAGCTCTAGTAATTGGTCCAGTATGTATAGCAGCAGGGGCTGTGGGTGTAACAATTGTATTGATGTCCTCATCACCTTCTTTGTTCGAGGTAAACCTAAAACAAAGTCCATAGATATATCCTCCCAAGGAACACTAGGTACAGGCAAAGGCATATATAAACCATGAGGATTGAGTCGTGACTTAGCTTTTTGACATGTAGTGCAGCGAGCAATAAAACGATCAACATCCCGTCTCATCTTTGGCCAAAAGAAATGTGTAGCAAGTACGTCCTCCGTCTTCTTCACGCCAAAGTGTCCCATTAATCCTCCTCCATGCGCCTCCTGCAACAACAAAAGACGAACGGAGCTAGCTGGAATGCATAGCTTGTTAGCACGAAACACAAATCCATCGTTAACAACAAACTTGTTCCACATTCTTCCTTCTTTACAATTCTGCATTACATCTTTAAAATCAGCATCATGCACATATTGATCTTTGATGGTCTCCAAACCAAATATTTTGAAGTCAAGTTGTGAAAGCATAGTATAGCGACGAGACAATGCATCAGCAATAACATTTTCTTTTCCCTTCTTGTGTTTAATGACATAAGGGAAAGTCTCAATGAATTCAACCCATTTAGCATGTCTACGATTCAGTTTAGCTTGACTTTTAATATGTTTCAAAGATTCATGATCAAAATGTATAACAAATTCTTTGGGCCATAAATAATGTTGCCATGTTTCTAAAGTCCGAACAAGAGAATATAATTCTTTATCATAAGTAGAATAATTCAGACTAGGCCCACTCAATTTTTCAGAAAAGTATGCAACAGGTTTGCCATCTTGTAATAACACACCGCCTAATCCAATTCCACTAGCATCACATTCAAGCTCAAAAGTCTTATTAAAATCAGGAAGTTGGAGTAAAGGAGCATGTGTCAACTTATCTTTCAATACCGTGAAGGCTTCTTCCTGTGCAGTACCCCAAAGAAAAGGCACATCTTTCTTTGTAAGCTCATTGAGAGGTGCAGCAATGGTGCTGAAATCTCTCACAAAACGCCTATAGAATCCAGCGAGGCCAAGAAAACTCCTCACTTGTGTGACTGTTTTGGGCTGCGGCCAACTCTCAATAGCTTCAATCTTGGCTTTATCAACTTCAATTCCCTGTGGAGTAACAACATAGCCAAGAAAAGATACTCGGTCGGTGCAAAAGGTGCACTTCCCAAGGTTACCAAACAAACGTGCATCACGTAGAGCAATAAAAACAGCACGTAAATGTTCCAAATGTTCTTCCAAAGATCTGCTATAAATCAATATGTCATCAAAGTAAACTACCACAAATCGTCCAATGAAAGCACGTAAAACTTCGTTCATTAATCTCATGAAAGTACTAGGTGCATTAGTTAACCCAAAAGACATGACTAACCACTCATATAATCCAAACTTAGTTTTAAATGCTGTTTTCCATTCATCTCCCAATTTCATACGAATTTGATGGTAGCCACTACGCAAATCAACTTTGGAGAATATTGTAGAGCCACTCAATTCATCAAGCATATCATCTAGCCTAGGAATAGGATGACGATAACGAATAGTAATATTATTAATGCCTCTACAATCAACACACATACGTGATGTACCATCCTTTTTCGGCACTAGAATAATAGGAACAGCACAAGGACTAAGGGATTCGCGTATATAACCTTTGTCGAGAAGCTCTTGTACTTGACGCATAATCTCCTTCGTCTCCTCTGGATTGGTACGGTATGGTGCACGGTTTGGCAGTGAAGCACCGGGAATTAAGTCAATCTGATGCTCAATCCCTCGAATAGGCGGTAATCCTGGTGGCACGTCTTGTGGAAAAACGTCAGCGAACTCCTGCAAAATGTTAGTGACAGCAGGAGGCAAAGAGGAAGGCACATCCTCGAATGAAAATAATGCCTCTTTGCACACAAAAGCATAGCAAACAGATTTGCTGAAATCTAGCTCATCAATATCAGATTTGGTGGCAAATAAACATGCACTTTTCAATTTAATTTCAGAAGCAACACTAGATGGTTTATTATTAGGCTTCATTTGTTGCTCAAATTCTTTTGCCACAATCTGATTTTCACTCTTATTCTTCTCCTGTTGTGCTTTATTAGCTCTATTAATATCATCTTTCAAAATGGAATCAGGAGTCATAGGAAGCAAAGTAATATTTTTATCCTTATGAACAAGAGTATAGTGATTGTTTCTACCATGCTGTACAGAATTTTTATCAAATTGCCATGGTCTACCAAGTAATAAGGAACATGCTTGCATAGGTACCACATCACAATCAACATAGTCAGCATATGTAGAGATACTAAAATGCACACGAACAGTACGTGTTACCTTAACCTTGCCGCTGTTGTTGAACCATTGGATGTAGTAAGGATGTGGATGTGGTCTTGTGGTGAGAGAAAGCTTCTCCACCATCTCCATGCTAGCCAAGTTGTTGCAGCTCCCTCCGTCTATTATGACGCGCACAGAACGTTCCTTCACAACTCCCTTGGTATGGAACAAATTGTGCCTCTGATTTTGCTCAGCTTGTGTGACCTGCACACTCAAAACACGTTGAGCAACTAAACATTCATACCTGTCAGCGTCTTCAGGAGCCATGTATTGCGTCTCATGATCAGAATCATCTCCACCATGTTCTTCACGTGTAATAAGAGCCAATGTCTCCTCATCATAGTCACTAGCGGACTCATATCCACCATCCGCGGTAGCAATCATCACACGCGGAGATTTGCATTCCCTCGCATAATGACCTCCTCCCTTACAACGACGACAAATAATATCACTTGTGTGCCCTGTTGATGCCATGGAAGAAGAAGAACGCTGTGCAGGCCCCGCAGGTGCGCTCTTGGCAGATAATGGTGGTTGTTCCTATTTTCTTGTATCACGACTGTAGGAGGCACCTGATTGAGGTGCTGGTGCAGTTGAAGTAGAAGATGCACGCGGCATCCATGAGGAAGGTCGGCCTGCAGAAAAGTTAGTTCGCACCAATGCTTGTCGATCCTGCACTTCACGTTCAGCTTTACAAGCAAGATGGAATAAACGAGTGATATTAGTATACTCCTTATAGTCTAGAATGGTCTGGATCTCTCTATTTAATCCACCCAGAAAACGTGCAAGCATAGCTTCATTCTCCTCAACAATACCACATCGAATCATGCCAGTTTGTAATTCCTGATAATATTCTTCTACAGAATTTTTTCCTTGTCTTTAACGCTGCAATTTTTGAAGCAATTCACGTTGATAATATGGTGGAACCCAACGCGTACGCATAGCAGTTTTCAAAGCAGCCCAAGTAGTTGGAATAGGATATAATCTACAATGTTCAGACCACCATACACATGCTAAACTAGTGAAAGCACAAACAGCAGCAGCAACTCGTCTCTCCTCAGGATATTGTAAACATGTAAATCGTTGTTCAGTTTCTAACTCCCAAGTAAGATATATATCAGGAACATATCTACCCTCAAATGGTGGAATATTCAATTTCAGTTTAGGAATATGGACATCATCTCGTACCTGAGGTGGTGGTGCAGGCCTATCATTACGAATATATACCTGAGGTCGACCTGCTGGTGGTGGTGCTGGTGGCTGCTCGTAGATCTGATTTTGATCAACCTCATCCTCATAATCGCCCGCATACTCATCATCCTCCTGGGTACCAGCATGATGAGGACATGACTACCTTGCATATGACCAAAAATATTGCATATATGCATATTTGTCAGGTGATTTCTAGTGCAAACTATTCAATAATCTATTTATGTTATCCAGAACAAAAATACTTCACACACTTTTGTGTTTTGTCTAATTGCAGGTGTATGGGACATTTGTACAATCCACATATGAAGATAAGGAAGAAAGAGATGTTTATTTGCTGTCCAAAAAGTTCTCTCACGTCACTTTTGGCCCAAGAGAAGATAGAGTCCAAGTCTCTCACGTTCTGGATTCAGATTCGGACTGCACAGACACATCTGACTCAAAACGCACACAAGTTTTTCATACGGACTCCGAATTGGGTGATTCTTTTTTTGTTGGAAACTAGATTTCGTGCACTTTCCAACCCAATTGGAATCACCTTCAAATTCGTCCGGAGCGTTGAGTTGTGGACGAAACAATCTGATGCTGCAGCAGAATCCGAGTCAAACTACAAGTCCAAAGGTGTTACATCACCTCCACTTGGGCCCATTGGCCTTGTACGACCTAGATTTAGTTTTAGGCTGCCTTGGGACGTCCTCCCACCTCCTTGGCCGCCACCCCTTGCTCCTATATAAGTAGATCCATCTAGTAGCTTTTCCTGGAGGGATTTGTTTAGTTAAAAGTTAGCCATTGCAACTTCGTGTACTTCGTTTGTGTCCAACGACCAGACCAAGACCGCTTACGGATCCCCACCTTTATCAATACCTCATATATACTCGCAATATTCAGATTGCTTTTATCATATTCTTGCTTGTTCTTCGATTGCTTGCAGGAATAGACCTTCGTGGTCAGGCTGACCGTGCTTCCAGCATCGTCAGTAACCTCTCAGAGTTGGTTTAGCGATTGCTAAGGCGCAACGTCATGCACGTTTGTAGTCGGATCGTCAAAGTCATCTTCACCAAATCGATAGTTATCATCTCATCGAAAGATCGGGACACCCCGCCTCTATCAAGTGGTATCAGTTTTCAGGTTGCTCGGTGAGAATTTCTAGTTTTTCCTAGATTAGATTTATTTTCTTACCTATTGTCCAAGAAAAAGGCACAAAACAAAAGTTAGATCTATTCATCCTTTGTCCTAGCCAGACTGAGCCTTTGCAATTTTCGTTTCATTGTTTGCATTATTGAATTATCGGTTGCATCGCCGTGTCGAGTTGCTGGTCTTAGTGTCTAGTTCCTTTAGAGTTTCGAGTTCTGTTCACATTAGTCACGCAGCCGCTGCATCATTATCCCATCCGCTGTCCACCATCCCATCCACCAATTTCCACCACGTGCTACGCACTGTTTATTGTCATAATCATAGTTGAGGTCACTCACATCTTCGCCTGATCGAATCTGCATCTTATCTAGTTTGTCTTGGAAAGAGGGAGAAAAAAAAGATAAAGAAAAAAAAGAGAGAAAAAAGGAAAGAAAAAAAAGAAAAAGAGGGAGAAGAAAAAGAAAAAAAAAGCGTGAGAAAAAAAGAGAGAAGAAAAAAATTGGATCTATCTAGAATCAATCTCGTACCTGAATTCGGATTGGAATCTGTTTTGGGCACTGTTCAGTAAAACAGGTGTATCTTCCTCATACGAAGTCCGTTTTGGCTCCGTGAGTACTCAAATTGAAGATAGCGACGAGCCGCATCTAAATAGTTGCAGAAGCTAGTTCAATATTTGACACCTCAAAATCGGCTTCTAAATAGGTCTTTTTGCCCTCCGAAGTTCGTGAACACAGCTTGTTCCAATTTTTCAGGCCAGTTTTAGAATTCTTTGACTCCTCATATCAACTCGGAATTGAGTGATTCTTTTTGCATTGGAAAGCTTGAGTTAGTAGCATTCTTTGAAAGAATTTATCAGAAAATTGTCTCAAACTTTTCAAGAGGAAAGTTGGAGAGAGAGTTGTTGTATATCTTGCTTGGCAGTTGTTTTTCATCATTATCTTCACTGCCGTTGTGATCTTCACTTATATCTTGCTGTCAAGAGCTACTTAGTATCCTTCATTGATGCTAGTTGTGCTACGCCGTGACCTTATTAGTGTTCTAGGCTCGCGTCTCTAGTCCGGTCTAGCCTAGGACCAGCACAGTACAGTCGTTGAGCGTTTATTCAACATTGCATCTTTGAATTGATTATTGCTAATCTTTTGCTACCATATATAGCCAACCCAGCTCCACATATTTCTACACCGTGTATACATACGCTCCCCTGGCAATCGCTTTACTCAATATTCGGAGTTACTTGACACCGCTGGTTGCCGATCACCGCCTGCTGCATGGTAAGAACTTGTAAGACATTGATATTTGCTTTACTGTGAGCGTTTTACCACCACATCCTAGTAGTTATAGGAACATTATTTTTGGGTTTTGTTTCTTGTTCTACTAATCATGACAGGATCCAGAGTCAATTCATGGGCTTTGTCGATCGCGGGAGACGTGCCACCACCTTTGCAAATACCACAACCGTCACGAGAGGTGCACAAACATCCAAATGCACATGATCAGGTTAATGTATCTATACCACCATTTAATGGCCGTTTTAAACCTGCTTTATATATTGAATGGGAGTTCGACATAAAAAATATATTTGCTTCCCATAATTTCGATGAACATAAAAAGGTTAAGGTTGCGGTTGGTTCTTTCACTGGTTATGCATTGGTTTGGTGGAGTGAATATTGTCGGTTACACCCTGATTATATACCTACTACTTGGGATGATTTGAAACTTGCCATGCGACATACTTTCGTCCCTACTTATTATACTCGTGACATGATTAAGAAGTTGCAACACTTAAAACAAGGTAGTGAAACTGTAACAAAATATTATGATGATTTACAAACTACCTTGTTGCATTCCTCTTTAGAAGAAAGTGAAGATGATTTTATGGATAGATTTTGGGGAGGATTAAACCGTGATATTCAAGAGATACTAATTCATGAAGAGTGTTATCCTATGGACCATTTGTTTCATCTTGCTTGCAAAGCTGAACAGGAAATAAAACGACGTGTTGGCCACGAGGAGAACAAGCGCACGATGCACATTCCAAGAGTTGATATGATTGTTCCTTCAACTACTAGGCATACTATGACAACCACATCCGTTGTTGTCAGGACTACATCACCTCCACCATGTGACACATCGCCCCTGAGAGTGGCTACATCATCTGAGTTGATCATAAGAGGTAATGAAAAAGGTACTGATCTTCCATCTCTACATGAGAATGATGAATGCCTTGTCAATTTGAATGCACCATCTGATGAGCAACACACTACTTTGATCACACCACCTATTTTAGAGGACTACGTTGATAATTTGACTTTGCCATGTGATCAAACAACTGAAATACCAACAATTTTGAGTGCACCCATTGAATTAACTATTGATGCAAAAGAACCAATGTTTAATCATTTTGATATGACCTCTAATCTTGGTGATGATTCTGTGTTGAATGACTTATTGCATGTTTGCTTATTTAAGCATGTTGTAGCATGTAAATTTGATGCAAGTAAGGTTTATTCACCAATGTTGGGATGGTTTAATGATGAACATTGTCAATCTTTTGAAATGAATAAGAGCTTCACTTATATGTGCAAACTGAGTTGCAATATTTTCATGCCTTCTACTTCTTGTGCTAATTTTTTGGCTTTAGATTTTATGAACTATGCAAGTTACTCATCTATTCATGTGTCATATATGCAAAAATCAAGGGAAGTAAAAATGAATGACATATACATATACAACATATACACCTTCTCTCTTTTGTTAGCCACATTTCAGATTAAGCAACGCCGAGGACGGCTTTATTTTCAAGAAGGGGAGGATGATGAGGACATGACTACCTTGGATATGACAAAAAATATTGCATATATGCATATTTGTCAGGTGATTTCTAGTGCAAACTATTCAATAATCTATTTATGTTATCCAGAACAAAAATACTTCACACACTTTTGTGTTTTGTCTAATTGCAGGTGTATGGGACATTTGTACAATCCACATATGAAGATAAGGAAGAAAGAGATGTTTATTTGCTGTCCAAAAAGTTCTTTCACGTCACTTTTGGCCCAAGAGAAGATAGAGTCCAAGTCTCTCACGTTCTGGATTCAGATTCGGACTGCACAGACATACCTGACTCAAAACGCACACAAGTTTTTCATACGGACTCCGAATTGGGTGATTCTTTTTTTGTTGGAAACTAGATTTCGTGCACTTTCCAACCCAATTGGAATCACCTTCAAATTCGTCCGGAGAGTTGAGTTGTGGACGAAACAATCTGATGCTGCAGCAGAATCCGAGTCAAACTACAAGTCCAAAGGTGTTACATCACCTCCACTTGGGCCCATTGGCCTTGTACGACCTAGATTTAGTTTTAGGCTGCCTTGGGACGTCCTCCCACCTCCTTGGCCGCCACCCCTTGCTCCTATATAAGTAGATCCATCTAGTAGCTTTTCCTGGAGGGATTTGTTTAGTTAAAAGTTAGCCATTGCAACTTCGTGTACTTCGTTTGTGTCCAACGACCAGACCAAGACCGCTTACGGATCCCCACCTTTATCAATACCTCATATATACTCGCAATATTCAGATTGCTTTTATCATATTCTTGCTTGTTCTTCGATTGCTTGCAGGAATAGACCTTCGTGGTCAGGCTGACTGTGCTTCCAGCATCGTCAGTAACCTCTCAGAGTTGGTTTAGCGATTGCTAAGGCGCAACGTCATGCACGTTTGTAGTCGGATCGTCAAAGTCATCTTCACCAAATCGATAGTTATCATCTCATCGAAAGATCGGGACACCCCGCCTCTATCACAGCAGGAGCAGTAGCAGGAGCCAAAGAAACACCAACAGCAGTAACAGCGGCACCAGAATTTTGTCCTGGCACAATAGGAACACGCTGTGCTCGTCCATACTGATTCGGAAGGGGGCGTAGTTGTTGTTGTTGCAGAGGTGCGACAGGTGCAGCCGGTGGTGGAAGACGCGCAAGCAGTTCATTAAATCTGTTATCGAGCTTTGTTTCGAACGTCTTCTCAAGGCCAGTGATCTTCTCCATGGCCTCTTCAAAATTGTTCAGCACATCTTGTACCTGTTCAGTCATCATTTGCTGAAACTTATCATGAAGCTCCTTGTTCGATAAGTTCTCCCAGTCAATCTCGCCGGCTTGTGATCCTGGCATGGTTAGCAGCAATAGAAACACACAAGAATATGATCCTACAGACTACTAAGAAGTGGTGGTGGTGTATCACAAATCTGTCAAGCAAATCTCAAATTCTTACCAGTTCTTACCCAGCAGCAGGCGGTGATCGGCAACCGTTGTAGTCAAAAACTCTCAAAGCTTGGATAGAGCGATTACCAGGGAGAGTCAAACACACGACGTAGATGTATGTGGAGCTGGGAAGGCTTATAGTATGGTAGCAAAAAGGGTCAGCAATAATCAATTCAGAGATGCAAAGTTGAAGAAACGCTCAACGACGGTACTGTGCTGGTCCTAGGCTAGACTATGCTAGAGACGCGAGCCTAGAACACCAACAAAATCACGGCGCGGCACGTAAACAAGGGAAAAGCACACTCTGAAATTTTTTTTTTCGCTCTTTTTTTTTGCGCTCTTTTTTTGCGCTGTTTTTTTTTTGCGGAAAAACACTATAATGGCGAGTGTCTCAAAACTCTTCCTAGGTCAAACTGACAGGATGGGCACGAAATTTTTTTTTCGCCAATTTTTTTTTTCGACTGCCCGGACCCAAAAACTGGAAACAGGTCAAAAAAAACTTCCTATAATGGCACCTGTCTCAAAACACTCAGAAACACCTAAAAATAGGATAGCCAGAAATTTTTTCGAAAAATGCGTTTTCGAAAAATTTTGGGCCTAAACGGAGCGTGGCTACCTAATAAGCAAGGAACTCGGATTGGTGGTGGATATATTGATGAGGACATGACTACCTTGGATATGACCAAAAATATTGCATATATGCATATTTGTCAGGTGATTTCTAGTGCAAACTATTCAATAATCTATTTATGTTATCCAGAACAAAAATACTTCACACACATTTGTGTTTTGTCTAATTGCAGGTGTATGGGACATTTGTACAATCCACATATGAAGATAAGGAAGAAAGAGATGTTTATTTGCTGTCCAAAAAGTTCTCTCACGTCACTTTTGGCCCAAGAGAAGATAGAGTCCAAGTCTCTCACGTTCTGGATTCAGATTCGGACTGCACAGACATACCTGACTCAAAACGCACACAAGTTTTTCATACGGACTCCAAATTGGGTGATTCTTTTTTTGTTGGAAACTAGATTTCGTGCACTTTCCAACCCAATTGGAATCACCTTCAAATTCGTCCGGAGCGTTGAGTTGTGGACGAAACAATCTGATGCTGCAGCAGAATCCGAGTCAAACTACAAGTCCAAAGGTGTTACATCACCTCCACTTGGGCCCATTGGCCTTGTACGACCTAGATTTAGTTTTAGGCTGCCTTGGGACGTCCTCCCACCTCCTTGGCCGCCACCCCTTGCTCCTATATAAGTAGATCCATCTAGTAGCTTTTCCATGGGATTTGTTTAGTTAAAAGTTAGCCATTGCAACTTCGTGTACTTTGTTTGTGTCCAACGACCAGACCAAGACCGCTTACGGATCCCCACCATTATCAATACCTCATATATATTTGCAATATTCAGATTGCTTTATCATATTCTTGCTCGTTCTTCGATTGCTTGCAGGAATAGACCTTCGTGGTCAGGTTGACCGTGCTTCCGGCATCGTCAGTAACCTCAGGAGATTGGTTTAGCGATTGCTAAGGCGCAACATCGTGCACGTTTGTAGTCGGATCGTCAAAGTCGTCTCCACCAAATCGATAGTTATCATCTCATCGAAAGATCGGGACACCTCGCCTCTATCAAGTGGTATCAGTTTTCAGGTTGCTCGGTGAGAATTTCCAGTTTTCCTAGATTAGATTTATTTTCTTACCTATTGTCCAAGAAAAAGCCACACAAAAAAAAAGTTAGATCTGTTCATTCTTTATCCAAGCCAGTCTGAGCCTTTGCAATTTTCTATTCATTGCTTGCATAGTTGAATTATCGGTTGCATCGTCGTGTCAGTTGCTGGTCTTAGCGTCTAGTTCCTTTAGAGTTTCGAGTTCTGTTCATATTATTCACGCCGCCGCTGCATCATTATCCCTTCCGCTGTCCACCATCCCATCTATTAATTTCCACCACGTGCTACGCACTGTTCATTGTCATAATCATAGTTGAGGTCATTCACATCTTCGCCTGATCCAATCTGCATCTTATCTAGTTTGTCTTGGAAAGAAAAAAAAAGAAAGAGAAAAAAGGAAAGAAAAAAAAAGAGAGAGAAGAAAAAGAAAAAAAAAGCGTGAGAAAAAAAAAAGAGAAAAAAAAAATTGGATCTATCTAGAATCAATCTCGTACCTGAATTCGGATTGGAATCTGTTTTGCGCACTGTTCAGTAAAACAGGTGTATCTTCCTCATACGAAGCCGTTTTGGCTCCGTGAGTACTCAAATTGAAGCTAGCAACGAGCCGCATCTAAATAGTTGCAGAAGCTAGTTCAATATTTGATACCTCAAAATCGGCTTCTAAATAGGTCTTTTTGCCCTCCGAAGTTCTTGAACACAGCTTTTTCCAATATTTCAGGCCAGTTTTAGAATTCTTTGACTCCTCATATCAACTCGGAATTGAGTGATTCTTTTTGCATTGGAAAGCTTGAGTTAGTAGCATTCTTTGAAAGAATTTATCAGAAAATTGTCTCAAACTTTTCAAGAGGAAAGTTGGAGAGAGAGTTGTTGTATATCCTGCTTGGCAGTTGTTTTTCATCATTATCTTCACTGCCGTTGTGATCTTCACTTATATCTTGCTGTCAAGAGCTACTTAGTATCCTTCATTGATGCTAGTTGTGCTACGCCGTGACCTCATTAGTGTTCTAGGCTCGCGTCTCTAGTCTGGTCTAGCCTAAGACCAGCACAGTACCGTCGTTGAGCGTTTATTCAACATTGCATCTTTGAATTGATTATTGCTAATCTTTTGCTACCATATATAGCCAACCCAGCTCCACATATTTCTACACCGTGTATACGTACGCTCCCCTGGCAATCGCTTTACTCAATATTCGGAGTTACTTGACACCGTTGGTTGCCGATCACCGCCTGCTGCATGGTAAGAACTTGTAAGACATTGATATTTGCTTTACAGTGAGCGTTTTACCACCACATCCTAGTAGTTATAGGAACATTATTTTTGGGTTTTGTTTCTTGTTCTACTAATCATGACAGGATCCAGAGTCAGTTCATGGGCATTGTCGATCGCGGGAGACGTGCCACCACCTTTGCAAATACCACAACCGTCACGAGAGGTGCACAAACATCCAAATGCACATGATCAGGTTAATGTATCTATACCACCATTTAATGGCCGTTTTAAACCTGCTTTATATATTGAATGGGAGTTCGACATAAAAAATATATTTGCTTCCCATAATTTTGATGAACATAAAAAGGTTAAGGTTGCGGTTGGTTCTTTCACTGGTTATGCTTTGGTTTGGTGGAGTGAATATTGTCGGTTACACCCTGATTATATACCTACTACTTGGGATGATTTGAAACTTGCCATGCGACATACTTTCGTCCCTGCTTATTATACTCGTGACATGATTAAGAAGTTGCAACACTTAAAACAAGGTAGTCAAACTGTAACAAAATATTATGATGATTTACAAACTACCTTGTTGCATTCCTCTTTAGAAGAAAGTGAAGATGATTTTATGGATAGATTTTGGGGAGGATTAAACCGTGATATTCAAGAGATACTAATTCATGAAGAGTGTTATCCTATGGACCATTTGTTTCATCTTGCTTGCAAAGCTGAACAGGAAATAAAACGACGTGTTGGCCACGAGGAGAACAAGCGCACGGTGCACATTCCAAGAGTTGATATGATTGTTCCTTCAACTACTAGGCATACTATGACAACCACATCCGTTGTTGTCAGGACTACATCACCTCCACCATGTGACACATCGCCCCCGAGAGTGGCTACATCATCTGAGTTGATCATAAGAGGTAATGACAAAGGTACTGATCTTCCATCTCTACATGAGAATGATGAATGCCTTGTCAATTTGAACGCACCATCTGATGAGCTACCCACTACTTTGATCACACCACCTATTTTAGAGGACTA
>NW_025225109.1:78785-157854 GCF_018294505.1 Triticum aestivum | reverse complement strand
TTGGCTTTAGATTTTATGAACTATGCAAGTTACTCATCTATTCATGTGTTATATATGCAAAAATCAAGGGAAGTAAAAATGGATGACATATACATATACAACATGTACACCTTGTCTCTTTTGTTAGCCACATTTCAGATTAAGCAACGCCGAGGACGGCTTTATTTTCAAGAAGGGGAGGATGATGAGGACATGACTACCTTGGATATGACCAAAAATATTGCATATATGCATATTTGTCAGGTGATTTCTAGTGCAAACTATTCAATAATCTATTTATGTTATCCAGAACAAAAATACTTCACACACATTTGTGTTTTGTCTAATTGCAGGTGTATGGGACATTTGTACAATCCACATATGAAGATAAGGAAGAAAGAGATGTTTATTTGCTGTCCAAAAAGTTCTCTCACGTCACTTTTGGCTCAAGAGAAGATAGAGTCCAAGTCTCTCACGTTCTGGATTCAGATTCGGACTACACAGACATACCTGACTCAAAACGCACACAAGTTCTTCATACGGACTCCAAATTGGGTGATTCTTTTTTTGTTGGAAACTAGATTTCGTGCACTTTCCAACCCAATTGGAATCACCTTCAAATTCGTCCGGAGCGTTGAGTTGTGGACGAAACAATCTGATGCTGCAGCAGAATCCGAGTCAAACTACAAGTCCAAAGGTATTACATCACCTCCACTTGGGCCCATTGGCCTTGTACGACCTAGATTTAGTTTTAGGCTGCCTTGGGACGTCCTCCCACCTCCTTGGCCGCCACCCCTTGCTCCTATATAAGTAGATCCATCTAGTAGCTTTTCCATGGGATTTGTTTAGTTAAAAGTTAGCCATTGCAACTTCGTGTACTTTGTTTGTGTCCAACGACCAGACCAAGACCGCTTACGGATCCCCACCATTATCAATACCTCATATATATTTGCAATATTCAGATTGCTTTATCATATTCTTGCTCGTTCTTCGATTGCTTGCAGGAATAGACCTTCGTGGTCAGGCTGACCGTGCTTCCGGCATCGTCAGTAACCTCAGGAGATTGGTTTAGCGATTGCTAAGGCGCAACGTCGTGCACGTTTGTAGTCGGATCCTCAAAGTCGTCTCCACCAAATCGATAGTTATCATCTCATCGAAAGATCGGGACACCTCGCCTCTATCATATATGGTGGTGGTATATGGCAGCGGTGGTGGTAGCGGTGGTAGTATATGGATATGGATATGAATCGGTGGTGGTATATGAATCGGTGGTGGTATATGGATACGGATTCGGAGCGGTGGCGGATAAGCGGTGGTGGTAGATGGCAGGGGCGATGATGATGGTGCGGCGGCGGCGTGACAACTTATGACCAGAACTCGAAACTCTAAAAGACTAGACTCTAAGACCAGCAACTAGACACGACGATGCAACCGCAAATTCAACAAAGCAAAACCCTAAAAAGATTATGCAAAGGCTCAGATTGGTTCGGATATGATGAACTAACCCTAATTTTTTTTGTGGCTTTTTCGTGGACTGTAGGTATGAAGAACAGACTCGATCTAAACTATGAAAAACTGTAAAATCTCACCGAGCAACCTAGAAATCTGATACCACTTGATAGAGGCAAAGGTGTCCCGTCTTTCGATGAGATGATGGATATCGCTTTGGTGGAAGTCGACTTTGACGATCCGACTACGAACGTGCGAGGACGTCGCGCCTTAGCAATCGCTAAACCAACTCCGAGAGGTTATTGACCACGCCGGAGCACGATCAACCAGACCACGAGGGTCTGTTTCCTGCGAGCAAACGAAGAACAAGCAAGAAACTAAGATTGCAATCTGGATATTGCGAATATAAGATGAAAGCTTTATTGATCAAGGTGGGGTTCTGTGACGCCTTTGTCTGGTCGTTGAACACAAACGAAGTACGCGAAGTTGCAGCTATTGCGAACTTTTAATCTAAACAAAACCCCAAAGTCTAAACGATGCCCTAAGGGCTGTATATATGGAGGAAGAGGGGGGAATTTCGTGGCCCTTGGTGGAGGGGTCCGAAATCAACCCTATCTCTTGTTTCCCCACACATACGGACTCTAAAAATAGCCTATACTTATGTATTTCGAAATTACATGGGCCTGGCCCAATAATAAGGTGACGCAGCACCTAAAATAGCCTCGGGATGAAATTTATGAAGTGGCATCTTGTATATTTCGTCCAAGGCTTCATGCACCCATTATGGTGGCTTCAAAGTCCTGAAATCATCACTTGTAACTCCGTTCTTGTTCCCCTTGCGCATGCCATCATCTCCATGCTTGTTCTTTCTCCAATGTTCATCCTTCTCCAAGCTAGGCCCTTCATTTGTAAGCAAAACAAATGTATCCAATTTAGGCAGCATCATATTCTCATGAACATTAGAATCATTACCAAGAAACGAAAGTACCTGGTAATTTAGTTGGCGTGCACGAGCTCTAGTAATTGGTCCAGTATGTATAGCAGCAGGGCCTGTGGGTGTAACAATTGTATTGATGTCCTCATCAGAACACCTACAAAATCACGGCGCGGCACGTAAACAAGGGAAAAGCACACTCTGAATTTTTTTTTCGCTCTTTTTTTTTGCGCTTTTTTTTGCGCTGTTTTTTTTTGCGAAAAATCACTATAATGGCGAGTGTCTCAAAACTCTTCCTAGCTCAAACTGACAGGATGGGCACGAAATTTTTTTGACCAATTTTTTTTTTTGGACTGCCCGGACCCAAAAACTGGAAACGGGTCAAAAAAAACTTCCCATAATGGCACCTGTCTCAAAACACTCAGAAAAACCTAAAAATAGGATAGCCAGAAATTTTTTCGAAAAATGCGTTTTCGAAAAATTTTGGGCCTAAACGGAGCGTGGCTACCCGACTCTTTTTTTTCGAAACCTACTCCGGCAAGGAAACACGATTCGGAAACTAGATGGATCTCGAAAACAACCCTAATAAGCAAGGAACTCGGATTGGTGGTGGATATATGGTGGTGGTATATGGCAGCGGTGGTGGTCGCGGTGGTAGTATATGGATATGGATATGAATCGGTGGTGGTATATGAATCGGTGGTGGTATATGGATACGGATTCGGAGCGGTGGCGGATAAGCGGTGGTGGTAGATGGCAGGGGCGATGATGATGGTTCGGCGGCGGCGTGACAACTTATGACTAGAACTCGAAACTCTAAAAGACTAGACTCTAAGACCAGCAACTAGAAACGACGATGCAACCGCAAATTCAACAAAGCAAAACCCTAAAAAGATTATGCAAAGGCTCAGATTGGTTCGGATATGATGAACTAACCCTAATTTTTTTTGTGGCTTTTTCATGGACTGTAGGTATGAAGACAGACTCGATCTAAACTACGAAAAACTGTAAAATCTCACCGAGCAACCTGGAAATCTGATACCACTTGATAGAGGCAAAGGTGTCCCGTCTTTCGATGAGATGATGGATATCGCTTTGGTGGAAGTCGACTTTGACGATCCGACTACGAACATGCGAGGACGTCGCGCCTTAGCAATCGCTAAACCAACTCCGAGAGGTTATTGACCACGCCGGAGCACGATCAACCTGACCACGAGGGTCTGTTTCCTGCGAGCAAACGAAGAACAAGCAAGAAACTAAGATTGCAATCTGGATATTGCGAATATAAGATGAAAGCTTTATTGATCAAGGTGGGGTTCTGTGACGCCTTTGTCTGGTCGTTGAACACAAACGAAGTACGCGGAGTTGCAGCTATGGCGAACTTTTAATCTAAACAAAACCCAAAGTCTAAACGATGCCCTAAGGGCTGTATATATGGAGGAAGAGGGGGGAATTTCGTGGCCCTTGGTGGAGGGGTCCGAAATCAACCCTATCTCTTGTTTCCCCACACATACGGACTCTAAAAATAGCCTATACTTATGTATTTCGAAATTACATGGGCCTGGCCCAATAATAAGGTGACGCAGCACCTAAAATAGCCTCGGGACGAAATTTATGAAGTGGCATCTTGTATATTTCGTCCAAGGCTTCATGCACCCATTATGGTGGCTTCAAAGTCCTGGAATCATCACTTGTAACTCCGTTCTTGTTCCCCTTGCGCATGCCATCATCTCCATGCTTGTTCTTGCTCCAATGTTCATCCTTCTCCAAGCTAGGCCCTTCATTTGTAAGCAAAACAAATGTATCCAATTTAGGCAGCATCATATTCTCATGAACATTAGAATCATTACCAAGAAACGAAAGTACCTGGTAATTTAGTTGGCGTGCACGAGCTCTAGTAATTGGTCCAGTATGTATAGCAGCAGGGGCTGTGGGTGTAACAATTGTATTGATGTCCTCATCATCCTCCCCTTCTTGAAATGAAGTCGTCCTCGACGGAAGTTCATCTTCCTCACCCACATAATGCTTCAAATCTGCAATGTTAAAAGTGGGACTAACCCCAAAATCTGCAGGCAACTCAAGTTTATATGCATTATCATTTATTTTCTCTAACACCTTAAAGGGACCATCAGCACGTGGCATTAGTTTTGATTTGCGCAAATCAGGAAATCTATCCTTACGCAAATGTAACCAAACAAGATCTCCAGGTGCAAACACAACATGTTTTCTACCCTTATCTCCAGCAAGTTTATATTTAGCATTCATACGCTCAATGTTTTCCTTAGTTAACTCATGCATTTTCAAAATCAATTCAGCACGTTGTTTAGCATCAAAATTAACCTTCTCCGAAGATGGAAGAGGCAACAAATCAATAGGTGCACGAGGTAGGAAACCATACACAACTTCAAAAGGGCACATCTTAGTAGTAGAATGCAATGAACGATTATAAGCAAATTCAATATGAGGCAAGCATTCCTCCCACATTTTCTTATTATTCTTCAAAACAGCCCGAAGCATAGTAGACAACGTTCTATTGACTACTTCAGTTTGTCCATCAGTTTGGGGGTGACAAGTAGTACTAAAAAGCAGTTTAGTCCCCAACTTAGCCCATAAACATCTCCAAAAGTGGCTAAGAAATTTAGTATCACGATCTGAAACAATAGTATTTGGCACACCATGCAAGCGAATAATTTCACGAAAGAACAAATCAGCAACATTAACAGCATCATCGCTTTTATGACATGGTATAAAGTGTGCCATTTTCGAGAATCTATCCACGACAACAAATATGCTATCCCTCCCCTTCTTTGTTCGAGGTAAACCTAAAACAAAGTGATAGAGGCAAAGGTGTCCCGTCTTTCGATGAGATGATGGATATCGCTTTGGTGGAAGTCGACTTTGACGATCCGACTACGAACGTGCGAGGACGTCGCGCCTTAGCAATCGCTAAACCAACTCCGAGAGGTTATTGACCACGCCGGAGCACGATCAACCTGACCACGAGGGTCTGTTTCCTGCGAGCAAACGAAGAACAAGCAAGAAACTAAGATTGCAATCAGGATATTGCGAATATAAGATGAAAGCTTTATTGATCAAGGTGGGGTTCTGTGACGCCTTTGTCTGGTCGTTGAACACAAACGAAGTACGCGAAGTTGCAGCTATGGCGAACTTTTAATCTAAACAAAACCCAAAGTCTAAACGATGCCCTAAGGGCTGTATATATGGAGGAAGAGGGGGGAATTTCGTGGCCCTTGGTGCAGGGGTCCGAAATCAACCCTATCTCTTGTTTCCCCACACATACGGACTCTAAAAATAGCCTATACTTATGTATTTCGAAATTACATGGGCCTGGCCCAATAATAAGGTGACGCAGCACCTAAAATAGCCTCGGGACGAAATTTATGAAGTGGCATCTTGTATATTTCGTCCAAGGCTTCATGCACCCATTATGGTGGCTTCAAAGTCCTGAAATCATCACTTGTAACTCCGTTCTTGTTCCCCTTGCGCATGGCATCATCTCCATGCTTGTTCTTGCTCCAATGTTCATCCTTCTCCAAGCTAGGCCCTTCATTTGTAAGCAAAACAAATGTATCCAATTTAGGCAGCATCATATTCTCATGAACATTAAAATCATTACCAAGAAACGAAAGTACCTGGTAATTTAGTTGGCGTGCACGATCTCTAGTAATTGGTCCAGTATGTATAGCAGCAGGGGCTGTGGGTGTAACAATTGTATTGATGTCCTCATCACTTGACCACTATACACTTCCGCCACCTCAACTTAACCCAATTTTGTTTGTGTTGTGAGTTGTGTCTCCTAAGGTGTTTCAGCTACTTAGGGACCGTGCTTTCAACTCCGACACCGTGTATAGTCCACCACCATAACCTCGACTTCCGCATTGCCTAGTGCAACACCACCACTTCCCGCTACCACCATTTGACTTTTGTCCTTGAGATTTTGAGTTTTGATTTTTCCATTTCCTAAGGTGTTTCGGCTACTTAGGGACGAGTCTCCATCATCTTGGTATCTCCATCAAGATCACCGCCACTCATCATCACCGCGGACGGTAACCTCCATATCATCTTGGTATCGTGGTACCCCTCCATTGTATATTCCCTTGCCATTGCATTGATAACCCCTAGTGATGAGGACATCAATACAATTGTTACACCCACAGCCCCTGCTGCTATACATACTGGACCAATTACTAGAGCTCGTGCACGCCAACTAAATTACCAGGTACTTTCGTTTCTTGGTAATGATTCTAATGTTCATGAGAATATGATGCTGCCTAAATTGGATACATTTGTTTTGCTTACAAATGAAGGGTCTAGCTTGGAGAAGGATGAACATTGGAGCAAGAACAAGCATGAAGATGATGGCATGCGCAAGGGGAACAAGAACGGAGTTACAAGTGATGATTTCAGGACTTTGAAGCCACCATAATGGGTGCATGAAGCCTTGGACGAAATATACAAGATGCCACTTCATAAATTTCGTCCCAAGGCTATTTTAGGTGCTGCGTCACCTTATTATTGGGCCAGGCCCATGTAATTTCGAAATACATAAGTATAGGCTATTTTTAGAGTCCGTATGTGTGGGGAAACAAGAGATAGGGTTGATTTCGGACCCCTCCACCAAGGGCCACGAAATTCCCCCCTCTTCCTCCATATATACAGCCCTTAGGGCATCGTTTAGACTTTGGGTTTTGTTTAGATTAAAAGTTCGCCATAGCTGCAACTTCGCGTACTTCGTTTGTGTTCAACGACCAGACAAAGGCGTCACAGAACCCCACCTTGATCAATAAAGCTTTCATCTTATATTCGCAATATCCAGATTGCAATCTTAGTTTCTTGCTTGTTCTTCGTTTGCTCGCAGGAAACAGACCCTCGTGGTCAGGTTGATCGTGCTCCGGCGTGGTCAATAACCTCTCGGAGTTGGTTTAGCGATTGCTAAGGCGCGACGTCCTCGCACGTTCGTAGTCGGATCGTCAAAGTCGACTTCCACCAAAGCGAAATCCACCATCTCATCGAAAGACGGGACACCTCCGCCTCTATCAATCTTACTTGGGAGTTAGAAACTGAACAACGATTTACATGTTTACAATATCCTGAGGAGAGACGAGTTGCTGCTGCCGTTTGTGCTTTCACTAGTTTTGCATGTGTATGGTGGTCTGAACATTGTAGATTATATCCTATTCCAACTACTTGGGCTGCTTTGAAAACTGCTATGCGTACGCGTTGGGTTCCACCATATTATCAACGTGAATTGCTTCAAAAATTGCAGCGTTTAAGACAAGGGAAAAATTCTGTAGAAGAATATTATCAGGAATTACAAACTGGCATGATTAGATGTGGTATTGTTGAGGAGAATGAAGCTATGCTTGCACGTTTTCTGGGTGGATTAAATAGAGAGATTCAGACCATTCTAGACTATAAGGAGTATACTAATATCACTCGTTTATTCCATCTTGCTTGTAAAGCTGAACGTGAAGTGCAGGATCGACAAGCATTGGGGCGAACTAACTTTTCTGCAGGCCGACCTTCATCATGGACACCACGTGCATCTTCTACTTCAACTGCACCAGCACCTCCATCCGGTGCCACCTCCAGCCGTGATACAAGAAAACAGGCACAACCACCATTATCTGCCAAGAGCGCACCTGCCGGGCCTGCACAGCGTTCTTCTTCTTCCATGGCATCAACAGGGCACACAAGTGATATTATTTGTCGTTGTTGTAAGGGAGGAGGTCATTATGCGAGAGAATGCAAATCTCCGCGTGTGATGATTGCTACCGCGGATGGTGGATATGAGTCTGCTAGTGACTATGATGAGGAGACTTTGGCTCTTATTACACGTGAAGAACATGGTGGAGATGATTCTGATCATGAGACGCAATACATGGCTCCTGAAGACGCTGACAGGTATGAATGTTTAGTTGCTCAACGTGTTTTGAGTGTGCAGGTCACACAAGCTGAGCAAAATCAGAGGCACAATTTGTTCCATACCAAGGGAGTTGTGAAGGAACGTTCTGTGCGCGTTATCATAGACGGAGGGAGCTGCAACAACTTGGCTAGCATGGAGATGGTGGAGAAGCTTTCTCTCACCACAAGACCACATCCACATCCTTACTACATCCAATGGTTCAACAACAGCGGCAAGGTTAAGGTAACACGTACTGTTCGTGTGCATTTTAGTATCTCTACATATGTTGATTGTGATGTGGTACCTATGCAAGCATGTTCCTTATTACTTGGTAGACCATGGCAATTTGATAAAAATTCTGTACACCATGGTAGAAACAATCACTATACTCTTGTTCATAAGGATAAAAATATTACTTTGCTTCCTATGACTCCTGATTCCATTTTGAAAGATGATATTAATAGAGCTAATAAAGCACAACAGGAGAAGAATAAGAGTGAAAATCAGATTGTGGCAAAAGAATTTGAGCAACAAATGAAGCCTAATAATAAACCATCTAGTGTTGCTTCTGAAATTAAATTGAAAAGTGCATGTTTATTTGCCACCAAATCTGATATTGATGAGCTAGATTTCAGCAAATCTGTTTGCTATGCTTTTGTGTGTAAAGAGGCATTATTTTCATTCGAGGACGTGCCTTCCTCTTTGCCTCCTGCTGTCACTAACATTTTGCAGGAGTTCGCTGACGTTTTTCCACAAGACGTGCCACCGGGATTACCGCCTATTCGAGGGATTGAGCATCAGATTGACTTAATTCCCGGTGCTTCACTGCCAAACCGTGCACCATACCGTACCAATCCAGAGGAGACGAAGGAGATTATGCGTCAAGTACAAGAGCTTCTCGACAAAGGTTATATACGCGAATCCCTTAGTCCTTGTGCTGTTCCTATTATTCTAGTGCCGAAAAAGGATGGTACATCACGTATGTGTGTTGATTGTAGAGGCATTAATAATATTACTATTCGTTATCGTCATCCTATTCCTAGGCTAGATGATATGCTTGATGAATTGAGTGGCTCTACAATATTCTCCAAAGTTGATTTGCGTAGTGGCTACCATCAAATTCGTATGAAATTGGGAGATGAATGGAAAACAGCATTTAAAACTAAGTTTGGATTATATGAGTGGTTAGTCATGCCTTTTGGGTTAACTAATGCACCTAGTACTTTCATGAGATTAATGAACGAAGTTTTACGTGCTTTCATTGGACGATTTGTGGTAGTTTACTTTGATGACATATTGATTTATAGCAGATCTTTGGAAGAACATTTGGAACATTTACTGATGAGGACATCAATACAATTGTTACACCCACAGCCCCTGCTGCTATACATACTGGACCAATTACTAGAGCTCGTGCACGCCAACTAAATTACCAGGTACTTTCGTTTCTTGGTAATGATTCTAATGTTCATGAGAATATGATGCTGCCTAAATTGGATACATTTGTTTTGCTTACAAATGAAGGGCCTAGCTTGGAGAAGGATGAACATTGGAGCAAGAACAAGCATGGAGATGATGGCACGCGCAAGGGGAACAAGAACGGAGTTACAAGTGATGATTTCAGGACTTTGAAGCCACCATAATGGGTGCATGAAGCCTTGGACGAAATATACAAGATGCCACTTCATAAATTTCGTCCCGAGGCTATTTTAGGTGCTGCGTCACCTTATTATTGGGCCAGGCCCATGTAATTTCGAAATACATAAGTATAGGCTATTTTTAGGGTCCGTATGTGTGGGGAAACAAGAGATAGGGTTGATTTCGGACCCCTCCACCAAGGGCCACGAAATTCCCCCCTCTTCCTCCATATATACAGCCCTTAGGGCATCGTTTAGACTTTGGGTTTTGTTTAGATTAAAAGTTCGCCATAGCTGCAACTTCGCGTACTTCGTTTGTGTTCAACGACCAGACAAAGGCGTCACAGAACCCCACCTTGATCAATAAAGCTTTCATCTTATATTCGCAATATCCAGATTGCAATCTTAGTTTCTTGCTTGTTCTTCGTTTGCTCGCAGGAAACAGACCCTCGTGGTCAGGTTGATCGTGCTCCGGCGTGGTCAATAACCTCTCGGAGTTGGTTTAGCGATTGCTAAGGCGCGACGTCCTCGCACGTTCGTAGTCGGATCGTCAAAGTCGACTTCCACCAAAGCGAAATCCACCATCTCATCGAAAGACGGGACACCTTTGCCTCTATCATGAAGCCACCATAATGGGTGCATGAAGCCTTGGACGAAATATACAAGATGCCACTTCATAAATTTCGTCCCGAGGCTATTTTAGGTGCTGCGTCACTTTATTATTGGGCCAGGCCCATGTAATTTCGAAATACATAAGTATAGGCTATTTTTAGAGTCCGTATGTGTGGGGAAACAAGAGATAGGGTTGATTTCGGACCCCTCCACCAAGGGCCACGAAATTCTCCCCCTCTTCCTCCATATATACAGCCCTTAGGGCATCGTTTAGATTTTGGGTTTTGTTTAGATTAAAAGTTCGCCATAGCTGCAACTTCGCGTACTTCGTTTGTGTTCAACGACCAGACAAAGGCGTCACAGAACCCCACCTTGATCAATAAAGCTTTCATCTTATATTCGCAATATCCAGATTGCAATCTTAGTTTCTTGCTTGTTCTTCGTTTGCTCGCAGGAAACAGACCCTCGTGGTCAGGTTGATCGTGCTCCGGCGTGGTCAATAACCTCTCGGAGTTGGTTTAGTGATTGCTAAGGCGCGACGTCCTCGCACGTTCGTAGTCGGATCGTCAAAGTCGACTTCCACCAAAGCGATATCCATCATCTCATCGAAAGACGGGACACCTTTGCCTCTATCAAGTGGTATCAGATTTCCAGGTTGCTCGGTGAGATTTTACAGTTTTTCGTAGTTTAGATCGAGTCTGTTCTTCATACCTACAGTCCACGAAAAAGCCACAAAAAAAAATTTAGGGTTAGTTCATCATATCCGAACCAATCTGAGCCTTTGCATAATCTTTTTAGGGTTTTGCTTTGTTGAATTTGCGGTTGCATCGTCGTGTCTAGTTGCTGGTCTTAGAGTCTAGTCTTTTAGAGTTTCGAGTTCTGGTCATAAGTTGTCACGCTGCCGCCGCACCATCATCATCGCCCCTGCCATCTACCACCACCGCTCCGAATCCGTATCATATACCACTACCAATCCGTGTCCATATACCACCACCGATCCATATCCATATATTACCACCACCGCTGCCATATACCACCACCATATATCCACCACCAATCCGAGTTCCTTGATTATTAGGGTTGTTTTCGAGATCCATCTAGTTTCCGATTCGTGTTTCCTAGCCGGAGTAGGTTTCGAAAAAAAAAGAGTCGGGTAGCCACGCTCCGTTTAGGCCCAAAATTTTTCGAAAACGCATTTTTCGAAAAAATTTCTGGCTATCCTATTTTTAGGTGTTTCTGAGTGTTTTGAGACAAGTGCCATTATAGGAAGTTTTTTTTGACCCGTTTCCAGTTTTTGGGTCCGGGCAGTCAAAAAAAAAATTGGTCGAAAAAATTTCGTGCCCATCCTGTCAGTTTGAGCTAAGAAGAGTTTTGAGACACTCGCCATTATAGTGATTTTTCGCAAAAAAAAAGAGCGCAAAAAAAAAGCAGCGCAAAAAAAAAGAGCGAAAAAAAAAATTCAGAGTGTGCTTTTCCCTTGTTTACGTGCCGCGCCGTGATTTTGTTGGTGTTCTAGGCTCGCGTCTCTAGCACAGTCTAGCCTAGGACCAGCACAGTACCGTCGTTGAGCGTTTATTCAACTTTGCATCTCTGAATTGATTATTGCTGACCCTTTTCGCTACCATACTATAAGCCTTCCCAGCTCCACATACATCTACGTCGTGTGTTTGACTCTCCCTGGTAATCGCTCTATCCAAGCTTTGAGAGTTTTTGACTACAACGGTTGCCGATCACCGCCTGCTGCTGGGTAAGAACTGGTAAGAATTTGAGATTTGCTTGACGGATTTGTGATACACCACCACCACTTCTTAGTAGTCTGTAGGATCATATTCTTGTGTTTTTCTATTGCTGCTAACCATGCCAGGATCACAAGCCGACGAGATTGACTGGGAGAATTTATCGAACAAGGAGCTTCATGATAAGTTTCAGCAAATGATGACTGAACAGGTGCAAGATGTGCTGAACAATTTTGAAGAGGCCATGGAGAAGATCACTGGCTTTGAGAAGACGTTCGAAACAAAGCTCGATAACAAGTTTAATGAATTGCTCGCGCGTCTTCCACCACCACCACCCGCTGCACCTAACGCACCTCTCCAACAACAACAACAACGACTACCTCCACGTCGCGAAGCAGACCTCCGCCGAGCAAGCCGTGTTCCTCTTGCGTTTGGCCAAACTGTTGGTGCTGCTGTTGATACTTCTGTGGCTCCTGCTGCTGATGCGGAGGAGGATGATTATGTGGGAGATTATGAGGATGAGGTTGATCAAAATCAACACTACATGCAGCCACCTGTACCACCACTAGCAGGTCGACCTCAGGTATATATTCGTAATGGTAGGCATGCACCACCACCTCAGGTACGAGATGATGTCCATATTCCTAAACTGAAATTGAATATTCCACCATTTGAGGGTAGATATGTTCCTGATATATATCTTACTTGGGAATTAGAAACTGAACAACGATTTACATGTTTACAATATCCTGAGGAGAGACGAGTTGCTGCTGCCGTTTGTGCTTTCACTAGTTTTGCATGTGTATGGTGGTCTGAACATTGTAGATTATATCCTATTCCAACTACTTGGGCTGCTTTGAAAACTGCTATGCGTACGCGTTGGGTTCCACCATATTATCAGCGTGAATTGCTTCAAAAATTGCAGCGTTTAAGACAAGGGAAAAATTCTGTAGAAGAATATTATCAGGAATTACAAACTGGCATGATTAGATGTGGTATTGTTGAGGAGAATGAAGCTATGCTTGCACGTTTTCTGGGTGGATTAAATAGAGAGATTCAGACCATTCTAGACTATAAGGAGTATACTAATATCACTCGTTTATTCCATCTTGCTTGTAAAGCTGAACGTGAAGTGCAGGATCGACAAGCATTGGGGCGAACTAATTTTTCTGCAGGCCGACCTTCATCATGGACACCACGTGCATCTTCTACTTCAACTGCACCAGCACCTCCATCCGGTGCCACCTCCAGCCGTGATACAAGAAAACAGGCACAACCACCATTATCTTCCAAGAGCGCACCTGCGGGTCCTGCACATCGTTCTTCTTCTTCCATGGCATCAACAGGGCACACAAGTGATATTATTTGTCGTCGTTGTAAGGGAGGAGGTCATTATGCGAGGGAATGCAAATCTCCGCGTGTGATGATTGCTACCGCGGATGGTGGATATGAGTCCGCTAGTGACTATGATGAAGAGACATTGGCTCTTAGTACACGTGAAGAACATGGTGGAGATGATTCTGATCATGAGACGCAATACATGGCTCCTGAAGACGCTGACAGGTATGAATGTTTAGTTGCTCAACGTGTTTTGAGTGTGCAGGTCACACAAGCTGAGCAAAATCAGAGGCACAATTTGTTCCATACCAAGGGAGTTGTGATAGAGGCAAAGGTGCCCCGTCTTTCGATGAGATGGTGGATTTCGCTTTGGTGGAAGTCGACTTTGACGATCCGACTACGAACGTGCGAGGACGTCGCGCCTTAGCAATCGCTAAACCAACTCCGAGAGGTTATTGACCACGCCGGAGCACGATCAACCTGACCACGAGGGTCTGTTTCCTGCGAGCAAACGAAGAACAAGCAAGAAACTAAGATTGCAATCTGGATATTGCGAATATAAGATGAAAGCTTTATTGATCAAGGTGGGGTTCTGTGACGCCTTTGTCTGGTCGTTGAACACAAACGAAGTACGCGAAGTTGCAGCTATGGCGAACTTTTAATCTAAACAAAACCCAAAGTCTAAACGATGCCCTAAGGACTGTATATATGGAGGAAGAGGGGGGAATTTCGTGGCCCTTGGTGGAGGGGTCCGAAATCAACCCTATCTCTTGTTTCCCCACACATACGGACTCTAAAAATAGCCTATACTTATGTATTTCGAAATTACATGGGCCTGGCCCAATAATAAGGTGACGCAGCACCTAAAATAGCCTCGGGACGAAATTTATGAAGTGGCATCTTGTATATTTCGTCCAAGGCTTCATGCACCCATTATGGTGGCTTCAAAGTCCTGAAATCATCACTTGTAACTCCGTTACTGTTCCCCTTGCGCATGCCATCATCTCCATGCTTGTTCTTGCTCCAATGTTCATCCTTCTCCAAGCTAGGCCCTTCATTTGTAAGCAAAACAAATGTATCCAATTTAGGCAGCATCATATTCTCATGAACATTAGAATCATTACCAAGAAACGAAAGTACCTGGTAATTTAGTTGGCGTGCACGAGCTCTAGTAATTGGTCCAGTATGTATAGCAGCAGGGGCTGTGGGTGTAACAATTGTATTGATGTCCTCATCACACTAGATGGTTTATTATTAGGTTTCATTTGTTGCTCAAATTCTTTTGCCACAATCTTATTTTCACTCTTATTCGTCTCCTGTTTTGCTTTATTAGCTCTATTAATATCATCTTTCAAAATGGAATCAGGAGTCATAGGAAGCAAAGTAATATTTTTATCCTTATGAACAAGAGTATAGTGATTGTTTCTACCATGGTGTACAGAATTTTTATCAAATTGCCATGGTCTACCAAGTAATAAGGAACATGCTTGCATAGGTACCACATCACAATCAACATAATCAGCATATGTAGAGATACTAAAATGCACACGAACAGTACGTGTTACCTTAACCTTGCCGCTGTTGTTGAACCATTGGATGTAGTAAGGATGTGGATGTGGTCTTGTGGTGAGAGAAAGCTTCTCCACCATCTCCATGCTAGCCAAGTTGTTGCAGCTTCCTCCGTCTATGATGACGCGCACAGAACGTTCCTTCACAACTCCCTTGGTATGGAACAAATTGTGCCTCTGATTTTGCTCAGCTTGTGTGACCTGCACACTCAAAACACGTTGAGCAACTAAACATTCATACCTGTCAGCGTCTTCAGGAGCCATGTATTGCGTCTCATGATCAGAATCATCTCCACCATGTTCTTCACGTGTAATAAGAGCCAAAGTCTCCTCATCATAGTCACTAGCAGACTCATATCCACCATCCGCGGTAGCAATCATCACACGCGGAGATTTGCATTCTCTCGCATAATGACCTCCTCCCTTACAACAACGACAAATAATATCACTTGTGTGCCCTGTTGATGCCATGGAAGAAGAAGAACGCTGTGCAGGCCCGGCAGGTGCGCTCTTGGCAGATAATGGTGGTTGTGCCTGTTTTCTTGTATCACGGCTGGAGGTGGCACCGGATGGAGGTGCTGGTGCAGTTGAAGTAGAAGATGCACGTGGTGTCCATGATGAAGGTCGGCCTGCAGAAAAGTTAGTTCGCCCCAATGCTTGTCGATCCTGCACTTCACGTTCAGCTTTACAAGCAAGATGGAATAAACGAGTGATATTAGTATACTCCTTATAGTCTAGAATGGTCTGAATCTCTCTATTTAATCCACCCAGAAAACGTGCAAGCATAGCTTCATTCTCCTCAACAATACCACATCTAATCATGCCAGTTTGTAATTCCTGATAATATTCTTCTACAGAATTTTTCCCTTGTCTTAAACGCTGCAATTTTTGAAGCAATTCACGTTGATAATATGGTGGAACCCAACGCGTACGCATAGCAGTTTTCAAAGCAGCCCAAGTAGTTGGAATAGGATATAATCTACAATGTTCAGACCACCATACACATGCAAAACTAGTGAAAGCACAAACGGCAGCAGCAACTCGTCTCTCCTCAGGATATTGTAAACATGTAAATCGTTGTTCAGTTTCTAACTGCCAAGTAAGATATATATCAGGAACATATCTACCCTCAAATGGTGGAATATTCAATTTCAGTTTAGGAATATGGACATCATCTCGTACCTGAGGTGGTGGTGCAGGCCTACCATTACGAATATATACCTGAGGTCGACCTGCTGGTGGTGGTACAGGTGGCTGCATGTAGTGTTGATTTTGATCAACCTCATCCTCATAATCTCCAGTATGGCATTTTAGTTTCTCTACATATGCTGATTATGTTGATTGTGATGTGGTACCTATGATGAGGACATCAATACAATTGTTACAGCCAAAATGGCTCCTGAAGACGCTGACAGGTATGAATGTTTAGTTGCTCAACGTGTTTTGAGTGTGCAGGTCACACAAGCTGAGCAAAATCAGAGGCACAATTTGTTCCATACCAAGGGAGTTGTGAAGGAACGTTCTGTGCGCGTCATAATAGACAGAGGGAGCTGCAACAACTTGGCTAGCATGGAGATGGTGGAGAAGCTTTCTCTCACCACAAGACCACATCCACATCCTTACTACATCCAATGGTTCAACAACAGCGGCAAGGTTAAGGTAACACGTACTGTTCGTGTGCATTTTAGTATCTCTACATATGTTGATTATGTTGATTGTGATGTGGTACCTATGCAAGCATGTTCCTTATTACTTGGTAGACCATGGCAATTTGATAAAAAATCTGTACACCATGGTAGAAACAATCACTATACTCTTGTTCATAAGGATAAAAATATTACTTTGCTTCCTATGACTCCTGATTCCATTTTGAAAGATGATATTAATAGAGCTAATAAAGCACAACAGGAGAAGAATAAGAGTGAAAATCAGATTGTGGCAAAAGAATTTGAGCAACAAATGAAGCCTAATAATAAACCATCTAGTGTTGCTTCTGAAATTAAATTGAAAAGTGCATGTTTATTTGCCACCAAATCTGATATTGATGAGCTAGATTTCAGCAAATCTGTTTGCTATGCTTTTGTGTGCAAAGAGGCATTATTTTCATTCGAGGACGTGCCTTCCTCTTTGCCTCCTGCTGTCACTAACATTTTGCAGGAGTTCGCTGACGTCTTTCCACAAGACGTGCCACCGGGATTACCGCCTATTCGAGGGATTGAGCATCAGATTGACTTAATTCTCAGTGCTTCACTGCCAAACCGTGCACCATACCGTACCAATCCAGAGGAGACGAAGGAGATTATGCGTCAAGTACAAGAGCTTCTCGACAAAGGTTATGTACGCGAATCCCTTAGTCCTTGTGCTGTTCCTATTATTCTAGTGCCGAAAAAGGATGGTACATCACGTATGTGTGTTGATTGTAGAGGCATTAATAATATTACTATTCGTTATCGTCATCCTATTCCTAGGCTAGATGATATGCTTGATGAATTGAGTGGCTCTACAATATTCTCCAAAGTTGATTTGCGTAGTGGATACCATCAAATTCGTATGAAATTGGGAGATGAATGGAAAACAGCATTTAAAACTAAGTTTGGATTATATGAGTGGTTAGTCATGCCTTTTGGGTTAACTAATGCGCCTAGTACTTTCATGAGACTAATGAACGAAGTTTTACGTGCTTTCATTGGACGATTTGTGGTAGTCTATTTTGATGATATACTGATTTATAGCAGATCTTTGGAAGAACATTTGGAACATTTACGTGCAGTTTTTATTGCTCTACGTGATGCACGTTTGTTTGGTAACCTTGGGAAGTGCACCTTTTGCACCGACCGAGTATCTTTTCTTGGCTATGTTGTTACTCCACAGGGAATTGAAGTTGATAAAGCCAAGATTGAAGCTATTGAGAGTTGGCCGCAGCCCAAAACGGTCACACAAGTGAGGAGTTTTCTTGGCCTCGCTGGATTCTATAGGCGTTTTGTGAGAGATTTCAGCACCATTGCTGCACCTCTCAATGAGCTTACAAAGAAAGATGTGCCTTTTCTTTGGGGTACCGCACAGGAAGAAGCCTTCACGGTATTGAAAGATAAGTTGACACATGCTCCTTTACTCCAACTTCTTGATTTTAATAAGACTTTTGAGCTTGAATGTGATGCTAGTGGAATTGGATTAGGAGGTGTGTTATTACAAGATGGCAAACCTGTTGCTTACTTTTCTGAAAAATTGAGTGGGCCTAGTCTGAATTATTCTACTTATGATAAAGAATTATATGCACTTGTTCGGACTTTAGAAACATGGCAACATTATTTATGGCCCAAAGAATTTGTTATACATTCTGATCATGAATCTTTGAAACATATTAAAAGTCAAGCTAAACTGAATCGTAGACATGCTAAATGGGTGGAATTCATTGAGACTTTCCCTTATGTCATTAAACACAAGAAGGGAAAAGAAAATGTTATTGCTGATGCATTGTCTCGTCGCTATACTATGCTTTCACAACTTGACTTCAAAATATTTGGTTTGGAGACCATCAAAGATCAATATGTGCATGATGCTGATTTTAAAGATGTAATGCAGAATTGTAAAGAAGGAAGAATGTGGAACAAGTTTGTTGTTAACGATGGATTTGTGTTTCGTGCTAACAAGCTATGCATTCCAGCTAGCTCCGTTCGTCTTTTGTTGTTGCAGGAGGCGCATGGAGGAGGATTAATGGGACACTTTGGCGTGAAGAAGACGTAGGACGTACTTGCTACACATTTCTTTTGGCCAAAGATGAGACGGGATGTTGAGCGTTTTATTGCTCGCTGCACTACATGTCAAAAAGCTAAGTCACGACTCAATCCTCATGGTTTATATATGCCTTTGCCTGTACCTAGTGTTCCTTGGGAGGATATATCTATGGACTTTGTTTTAGGTTTACCTCGAACAAAGAAGGGGAGGGATAGCATATTTGTTGTCGTGGATAGATTCTCGAAAATGGCACACTTTATACCATGTCATAAAAGCGATGATGCTGTTAATGTTGCTGATTTGTTCTTTCATGAAATTATTCGCTTGCATGGTGTGCCAAATACTATTGTTTCAGATCGTGATACTAAATTTCTTAGCCACTTTTGGAGATGTTTATGGGCTAAGTTGGGGACTAAACTGCTTTTTAGTACTACTTGTCACCCCCAAACTGATGGACAAACTGAAGTACTCAATAGAACGTTGTCTACTATGCTTAGGGCTGTTTTGAAGAATAATAAGAAAATGTGGGAGGAATGCTTGCCTCATATTGAATTTGCTTATAATTGTTCATTGCATTCTACTACTAAGATGTGCCCTTTTGAAGTTGTGTATGGTTTCCTACCTCGTGCACCTATTGATTTGTTGCCTCTTCCATCTTCGGAGAAGGTTAATTTTGATGCTAAACAACGTGCTGAATTGATTTTAAAAATGCATGAGTTAACTAAGGAAAACATTGAGCGTATGAATGCTAAATATAAACTTGCTGGAGATAAGGGTAGAAAACATGTTGTGTTTGCACCTGGAGATCTTGTTTGGTTACATTTGCGTAAGGATAGATTTCCTGATTTGCGCAAATCAAAGCTAATGCCATGTGCTGATGGTCCCTTTAAGGTGTTAGAGAAAATAAATGATAATGCATATAAACTTGAGCTGCCTGCAGATTTTGGGGTTAGTCCCACTTTTAACATTGCAGATTTGAAGCCTTATTTGGGTGAGGAAGATGGACTTCCGTCGAGGACGACTTCATTTCAAGAAGGGGAGGATGATGAGGACATCAATACAATTGTTACACCCACAGCCCCTGCTGCTATACATACTGGACCAATTACTAGAGCTCGTGCACGCCAACTAAATTACCAGGTACTTTCGTTTCTTGGTAATGATTCTAATGTTCATGAGAATATGATGCTGCCTAAATTGGATACATTTGTTTTGCTTACAAATGAAGGGCCTAGCTTGGAGAAGGATGAACATTGGAGCAAGAACAAGCATGGATATGATGGCATGCGCAAGGGGAACAAGAACGGAGTTACAAGTGATGATTTCAGGACTTTGAAGCCACCATAATGGGTGCATGAAGCCTTGGACGAAATATACAAGATGCCACTTCATAAATTTCGTCCCGAGGCTATTTTAGGTGCTGCGTCACCTTATTATTGGGCCAGGCCCATGTAATTTCGAAATACATAAGTATAGGCTATTTTTAGAGTCCGTATGTGTGGGGAAACAAGAGATAGGGTTGATTTCGGACTCCTCCACCAAGGGCCACGAAATTCCCCCCTCTTCCTCCATATATACAGCCCTTAGGGCATCGTTTAGACTTTGAGTTTTGTTTAGATTAAAAGTTCGCCATAGCTGCAACTTCGTGTACTTCGTTTGTGTTCAACGACCAGACAAAGGCGTCACAGAACCCCACCTTGATCAATAAAGCTTTCATCTTATATTCGCAATATCCAGATTGCAATCTTAGTTTCTTGCTTGGTCTTCGTTTGCTCGCAGGAAACAGACCCTCGTGGTCAGGTTGATCGTGCTCCGGCGTGGTCAATAACCTCTCGGAGTTGGTTTAGCGATTGCTAAGGCGCGACGTCCTCGCACGTTCGTAGTCGGATCGTCAAAGTCGACTTCTACCAAAGCGAAATCCACCATCTCATCGAATAACGGGACACCTTTGCCTCTATCAATTTGGTTTGGAGACCATCAAAGATCAATATGTGCATGATGCTGATTTTAAAGATGTAATGCATAATTGTAAAGAAGGAAGAATGTGGAACAAGTTTGTTGTTAACGATGGATTTGTGTTTCGTGCTAACAAGCTATGCATTCCAGCTAGCTCCGTTCGTCTTTTGTTGTTGCAGGAGGCGCATGGAGGAGGATTAATGGGACACTTTGGCGTGAAGAAGACGGAGGACGTACTTGCTACACATTTCTTTTGGCCAAAGATGAGACGGGATGTTGAGCGTTTTATTGCTCGCTGCACTACATGTCAAAAAGCTAAGTCACGACTCAATCCTCATGGTTTATATATGCCTTTGCCTGTACCTAGTGTTCCTTGGGAGGATATATCTATGGACTTTGTTTTAGGTTTACCTCGAACAAAGAAGGGGAGGGATAGCATATTTGTTGTCGTGGATAGATTCTCGAAAATGGCACACTTTATACCATGTCATAAAAGCGATGATGCTGTAATGTTGCTGATTTGTTCTTTCGTGAAATTATTCGCTTGCATGGTGTGCCAAATACTATTGTTTCAGATCGTGATACTAAATTTCTTAGCCACTTTTGGAGATGTTTATGGGCTAAGTTGGGGACTAAACTGCTTTTTAGTACTACTTGTCACCCCCAAACTGATGGACAAACTGAAGTAGTCAATAGAACGTTGTCTACTATGCTTAGGGCTGTTTTGAAGAATAATAAGAAAATGTGGGAGGAATGCTTGCCTCATATTGAATTTGCTTATAATCGTTCATTGCATTCTACTACTAAGATGTGCCCTTTTGAAGTTGTGTATGGTTTCCTACCTCGTGCACCTATTGATTTGTTGCCTCTTCCATCTTCGGAGAAGGTTAATTTTGATGCTAAACAACGTGCTGAATTGATTTTAAAAATGCATGAGTTAACTAAGGAAAACATTGAGCGCATGAATGCTAAATATAAACTTGCTGGATATAAGGGTAGAAAACATGTTGTGTTTGCACCTGGAGATCTTGTTTGGTTACATTTGCGTAAGGATAGATTTCCTGATTTGCGCAAATCAAAGTTAATGCCACGTGCTGATGGTCCCTTTAAGGTGTTAGAGAAAATAAATGATAATGCATATAAACATGAGCTGCCTGCAGATTTTGGGGTTAGTCCCACTTTTAACATTGCAGATTTGAAGCCTTATTTGGGTGAGGAAGATGAACTTCCGTCGAGGACGACTTCATTTCAAGAAGGGGAGGATGATGAGGACATCAATACAGTTGTTACACCCACAGCCCCTGCTGCTATACATACTGGACCAATTACTAGAGCTCGTGCACGCCAACTAAATTACCAGGTACTTTCGTTTCTTGGTAATGATTCTAATGTTCATGAGAATATGATGCTGGCTAAATTGGATACATTTGTTTTGCTTACAAATGAAGGGCCTAGCTTGGAGAAGGATGAACATTGGAGCAAGAACAAGCATGGAGATGACGGCATGCGCAAGGGAAACAAGAACGGAGTTACAAGTGATGATTTCAGGACTTTGAAGCCACCATAATGGGTGCATGAAGCCTTGGACGAAATATACAAGATGCCACTTCATAAATTTCGTCCCGAGGCTATTTTAGGTGCTGCGTCACCTTATTATTGGGCCAGGCCCATGTAATTTCGAAATACATAAGTATAGGCTATTTTTAGAGTCCGTATGTGTGGGGAAACAAGAGATAGGTTTGATTTCGGACCCCTCCACCAAGGGCCACGAAATTCCCCCCTCTTCCTCCATATATACAGCCCTTAGGGCATCGTTTAGACTTTGGGTTTTGTTTAGATTAAAAGTTCGCCATAGCTGCAACTTCGCGTACTTCGTTTGTGTTCAACGACCAGACAAAGGCGTCACAGAACCCCACCTTGATCAATAAAGCTTCCATCTTATATTCGCAATATCCAGATTGCAATCTTAGTTTCTTGCTTGTTCTTCGTTTGCTCGCAGGAAACAGACCCTCGTGGTCAGGTTGATCGTGCTCCGGCGTGGTCAATAACCTCTCGGAGTTGGTTTAGCGATTGCTAAGGCGCGACGTCCTCGCACGTTCGTAGTCGGATCGTCAAAGTCGACTTCCACCAAAGCGATATCCATCATCTCATTGAAAGACGGGACACCTTTGCCTCTATCACCTAGCCCATTTTGCGTTACTTGCCTATCGAGACTAGCCATTTGAGTATTGCCGGCAACGTTACTTGTGCACATTAGTGATCTACACCATACATGGCATACATACCATATCATATTGGTATCATATCATCCCTTGTGCCACAAGATTGTTCCCGTATATACCCAATTGCTATCTTGGTTTGTGCACTTCGCATTGTGGCATTACAAAAAAAAAGAATAAAGCTTTTAAGCAAAGAAAAAGAGAGAAACAAAAGAGCTCGTAAGCAATAGCCATAACATCCACCACATTGCATAAGATTGTCATATCCGATCATCTTGGATCAAACACCGAGAACCATACATACATAGCATACTTGGGATAGAAAATTTATCCATTTTGCATCTTATAGGTTGTGCACAAGTGTCGTATCCGCCTAGTGAGCAATCATGCTAGCGTCTCTCTTGAGTTGTGCAATACGAGCATTTTCCGTGGATTCCACATTTTGTGCTCATCCTTGGTTGCACGACCCCATTTATCTATCCGTGTGTGTGTTTCCGTGTGCCACATTTTGCTATTGGTCTACTTGTTACACTTGCGAATTTGTGAATCTCTTTCAACATTGTTGATTCTTGCTAACATTTTACATCAAATTTTTGTGCTCGGTCAAGGTACATTTGGTATTCGTTCTTCTCTTTCTCCACTCATATTGGCTCGAATCTTGTGATGGATAGGCAAGGCATTTCATCTCCGGTCTTCCACAACAACGACAGCGTGTACAACTACATCAACAACAAGCTTTCCACACAAAAGGAGGAGCAAGATGCAAGGATGGAGGAGATTCTCCACTCACAAAAGGAGGACCAAGTGGCTATAAATAGCCCACCCCCTACAACCATAAATGGTTGGCTGCTCAGATTCAGAGTACGACTTTTGTCGTTTGAGAGCAACCCACCTCGAAGCCTTTGAGAGAGAATTCCTTGCGAGGATAAAGCCCTAACCACCCAGAGCCAAAGAGAATTAGGCATCACTTAAGTCTTCTTGTCTGTGTGTTCTAAAGACTTATTACACTTGAGGACTGTGCATCCTCCAGCTGGTTAGGCGTCGCGTTCTGAGCATCCAAGGGACATTGTGGATTGCAGGTGAACAAAGTCTGTGAAGGTTTGGGAGTCTACCTTGAAGACTTACCAGAGTGATTGGGTGAGGTCTGTGTGACCTTAGCTCAAGGGGAATACGGTGAGGACTGGGTGTCCTGAGCTGCGTGTTCAGGACTGGGTGTCCGGGACTGTGTGTCCTAAGGTTTAAATACCTAACCGCCCTAACCAGACATACAGTTGTCACAGCAACTGGAACTGGTCCAACAAATCGTTGTCTTCAGTGAGTCACTGATTTCATCTTCCCTTACCTTTACTTACTGTTACTCCTTGTGAAATCATTGTATGTTCGCACTATCTTTTGTCTTCACTGAGTGACTGCGTGTTCTGTGTGGCTTCACAATATCTTCTTACCTGACCCTTACTACATTGCTGTTATTAGTCATTGTGCTCTCACTCTATTGAATACTTGACTATGGCTTGCCTAGTGTAGTCTACCTTCCGCTGCAGGGTAATAGGTTTATTTCTATTGTTTGTCTTCATAACTTCCACGTTTTGAAGACTTTCATAAAAACCGCCTATTCACCCCCCTCTAGTCGATATAGCGCACTTCCAATTGGTATCAGAGCAAGGTGCTCCCTTGTTCTGTGTGATTCGGTTTAACCACCTGGAGTTTTAGCTATGTCGACTGCAGGGATGATTAAAGTCTCCGCTGCATGCCCCGTCTTCGATGGAACTGAATATCCCTACTGGAAGAATAAGATACACATGCATCTTGAAGCCATTGACGTCGACCTATGGTATGTCGTCGAGAACGGCGTTCCCAAGGCTGGAGAAGGTGTCACTGCTGCTGATGTCAAGAAATTCGTTCAACTAGACTCTACTACCAAGAATATCATCTATGGTCATCTAACCAAAGGACAGTATGGCCGTGTGAGTGCTTTGAAAACATCTAAGCAGGTCTGGGACTGGCTCTCCAAGGTCAATGAAGGCGTCTCAACCCAGAGAGATCAGAGAATCAGTGTCCTTCGCAACCTCTTCAACCGCTTCAAGCGAAATGACAATGAGAATGTCCAGCTCACATTTGACCGACTCACTGACATCACAAATGAGCTTCAAGCCCTCGGCGCTACTAAGATCACCAAACATGAAGTCTTCAAGACACTACTGAGATCACTTGATAGTTCGTTTGACACCCTAGCCCTGATGATTCAAGAACGTCCTGATTTCAAGACACTCGATCCGTCTGACATACTTGAGAGGCTCAACACACATGAGTTTTAGTTTCTGAGAAAAGAGATATCTACGGTCCAAACTATGGGCGAACTCGTGCCTTGAAGGCAAAAGCTGTCTCCTCATCTAAAGAAGAATCTGACAGCAGTTCGGATGATCCTGAAGACATTGGAAGGGAACTTGCTATGCTTGTGAAGAAGTTCCAAAAATTCACCAAGAAGAAAGGTTTCAGAAAGTCTTCCTGATCAAGCTCAAGGAATGATGAAGTTTCTGCTCACGACTACAAGAAGAAAACATGTCACAAGTGCAAGAAACCTGGCCACTTCATCTCTGAGTGTCCACAGTGGGACAATGAGAACAAAAAGAAGAAGAAGAGCAAGGAATATGACTCTGACGACAAGAAGAAGAAGAAATACTCAGAGTCTTCTTCCAAGTCTTCCTTAAAGTCTTCATCACACAAGAAGAGCTCATCTGGCAAGGCACGTGCGTTTGTTGGCAAGGAAATGGATTCAGAGGAGGAGTCCGCTTCTAAGGAGGCGGAGGTGGAGTCTGAGGAGGAGTCCGATTCAGGCGTCGCAAGTCTGGCTACAGCATAGACTTCATCACCGACACCGATGCAAATGACAAGGACTACTCCGCTTCTACCTACTGCTTCATGGCACGCGGTGCCAAGGTAAACACACGCACTACTCACTATCAAACATCCAGTGACGATGACTCTGATTGTGGTTCAAAACCCAGCTACAAATCACTTGCTAAAATTGCAACTGAACAATAGAAAGCTATGGAACATATTCAAAAACTGTTAGACAGAAGCGATGATCTGTTAGGTGCTGAAATAACTCGATCTGAATCCTTAATTGAAGACATAAAAAATCTTCACATTAAGTATCAGGAACTTGAAAGTCATCATGAAACTCTCTCAACAACTCATGAAAAGCTTTCCTATGATTATCTTCAAAGTAAGCAAGATCTTGAGAAATTGAGAGCGGCTCATGAAGATCTTCAAAAGAAAAACGAGTCACTTCGCGCCAAACAGATCAGTTCCGCTCAGGAAGGATTTGAACCACCATGTCTTAAATGCATTGAGCGTGATAATGCTACTTCTGTTGCTGAATGTTCTACTGCTACTACTGTTGCAACATCTTCAACTGTTGATGTGGTAACTAACCCCTCTGCTGAGGATACCACTGCTATTGCTGATGAGAATGCTAGGTTGAAGACATTGCTTGAAACAGGGATGTACAAAAGTCTTAAAGGGCATCAGACACTATGTGATGTCCTCAAAAAGCAGATTCTGAACCGAAACCCGAGGAAAGAGGGTGTTGGGTTCGTAAGGAAAATAAATGCTGATGGCTCTTACTAGAAACCTGAGCGCAGTACCCCAAAACCACGTGGGTTGCTGCAAAGGAACCTTCAGCAGATCCATCCAATCTATCTGGCTTCACTTGTGCTAACCCAATTATCATTGATGAAGCCCTTGATGCAAACTATAAACTGTTTAAGAATCAGAATGGTGAAATGTTTGCCAGGTACATTGGTACTAACTGCAGGAATGAACCGCCTATGAAGAAGATCTGGGTTCCGAAAAGGTGTCTGGAGAATCTTCCTGTGAATGTCATCATGACACCTCACGTGAAGAAGACAAACCTCAGACCAAAGGCTTCATACGGTCCAAAGGCTTCATACAGACAGAGGACTCACCTGAGTCGCACTAACGTAAATGTTTTGCAGGGAAACCATACTCAGGCATATGAATATGAGAGCGGTTCATCAAACCGCCATGTTCATAAGACCAAGAACTATTCTGCTTATTCTTATGAGTACTATTGTCCGCCTGCAATTCTGTTTGCTAGGGCTCCAAAGCCAAAGTTCTCAGATACTGCACTTAGACTTATTGCTTCTAAGCCACCCTTGAAGATGTGGGTGGCTAAGAAAGCTTAACTCTCTTTTGCAGGGAAAGGTCTCCAGCAGAAAACCAAAATCGTCTGACGCTATTGCTGGGGACCTTAAACATCTTGTAGGGCGCAAGATCAAATGCCCGAATGGTCTTACTATGTACTTCGTTCCTGAATCGCTTGCTACTCTCCCTATTAGTCCTAATCTGGATCTAAGCTTTCATAACCCACTGGTTCGTCAAATGTTTTTGCTTCACAATGCTCTTGGTGAAGCCTATCCCCCTAACTGCACTGTAGGGTACGACACCAGCGTCTTCAGAATGGATTATTGATAGTGGGTGTACAAATCACATGACTGGCAAAAGAAGTCTTCTTATGGACTCAACCTTACGTCCATCCAACAAGAGCCACATCACATTTGCTGACACTGGTAAAAGTAAGGTATTGGGTCTAGGTAGAGTTGCAATCTCAAGGGATCAACACATGGATAAAGTCATGCTTGTTGAATTCCTTGGCTTCAACTTAATGTCTGTCTCAATGCTTTGTGATTTAAACATGATCGTAATATTTGGAAAATATTGTTGCCTTGTTCTAATGGAATCTGACAAGTCTCTAGTATTTGAAGGGTATTGAAAGGATGATTTGTACGTGGTAGATTTCTTAGCAGGACCACAACTTGCCGTATGTCTTCTAGCAAAAGCTTCAGAATGCTGGCTCTGGCATCGGAGGCTTGGGCATGCTGGCATGAGGAACCTCCACACCCTGGCAAAGAAGAAGCATGTCATAGGCATCGAGGGCGTCAAGTTCAAGAAAGATCACTTATGCGGTGCCTGTGAGGCAGGAAAGATGACGAGGGCCAAACATCCCTCGAAGACAATCATGACCACTACTCGACCCTTCGAACTTCTTCACATGGATCTTTTCGGTCCCACTCATTACTCAACTCTTACTACTACTGCTTGTCTCTATGGCTTTGTCATTGTTGATGATTATTCTAGATATACTTGGGTGCACATAATCCTTTACAAGACTGAAGTGCAGGATGTCTTCAGACGCTTCGCTAATCGAGCAATGAACAACTATGGCGCCAAGATAAAGCACATCAGAAGTGACAATGGCACTGAATTCAAGAACACTGGCCTTGATACATATCTTGATACCTTGGGCATCACACATGAATACTCGGCTCCGTACACGCCACAGCAGAATGGCGTCGTCGAACACAAGAATAGAACACTCATTGAGATGGCCAGAACGATGCTAGATGAATACAAGACTCCAAGAAAATTCTGGCCTGAAGCCATTGACACTGCATGCCATACAATCAATCGTGTTTATCTTCACAAGCTTCTGAACAAGACATCTTATGAACTCCTTACTGGCAAGAAGCCAAATGTCAGTTATTTCAGAGTATTTGGTGCCAGGTGCTGGATCAAGGACCCACATCACACCTCAAAGTTTGCACCAAAAGCACATGAGGGTTTTATGCTTGGATATGGAAAGGATTCGCACTCCTACAGAGTCTTCAATCTCTTTCATTACAAAGTGCTTGAAACAGTGGATGTGCGGTTCGATGAGACCAACGGTTCACAAAGAGAGCAACTGCCAAATGTGCTAGATGAAGTTCCATCCAGTGACTCAATCAAGCTAATGGGAACTGGAGAAATTATACCTTCTGAAGCTCATCCTGAAGAAGAATTTATCATCTCAGCACCTGATCAACATGAAGACAATGCTCAGCCTGAAGACATTCCTTCTAACCATGACAATGATCAGCAAGAGCAAAATCTTCGCCCTGTACATCCTCGCGTTGCCAATGAAGTGCAGATTGAAAGAATAATTGGTAGCATCAATGCACCCGGTCCACGCACTCGTTCAAGGGCAACTCAGCTAGCAAATTTCTGTGGGCACTTCGCATTCGTCTCAATAACAGAACCTAAGAAAGTTGAAGAAGCTTTCATGGAACCTGAATGGATTCAAGCTATGCAAGAAGAGCTTCAACAGTTTGCGCTGAATAATGTATGGGAACTGGTTAAGCGTCCTGATCCACGGAAGCACAATATAATAGGCACCAAATGGATATACCGCAACAAGCAAGATGAGCATGGTCAAGTCATTAGAAACAAAGCTCGTCTCGTTGCTCAAGGATATACTCAAGTGGAAGGCATTGACTTCGATGAAACATTTGCTCCTGTGGCTAGACTTGAAGCCATACGCATACTACTGGCCTATGCCAATCATCATAACATACTTCTATATCAAATGGATGTGAAGAGTGCTTTTCTCAATGGCAAGATTGAAGAAGAAGTGTATGTTGCGCAACCGTTTGGCTTTGAAGATCCAAAACATCCTGACATGGTATACAAGCTCAACAAGGCACTGTATGGCCTCAAACAAGCCCCTCGGGCCTGGTATGACACACTCAAATACTTCCTGAAGAGCAAAGGCTACATACCTGGTTCCCTAGACCCCACTCTCTTCACGAAGACATATGATGGTGAACTATTTGTGTGCCAAATATATGTGGACGGCATTATCTTCGGCTGCACCAATCAGAAGTACAGTGAAGAGTTTGGATATATGATGCAAGAGCAATATCAGATGTCCATGATGGGAGAGCTGAAGTTCTTCCTCGGTCTTCAAATACGACAACAACACAACGGCATCTTCATATCTCAAGAGAAGTATCTCAAAGATTGCCTGAAGAAGTTTGGTATGCAAGACTGCAAAGGCTTCATGACACCAATGCCAGCCAAACATCATCTGGGTCCCGACGACAATGGTAAAGAGTTCGATCAAAAGGTGTACCGCTCCATGATTGGTTCTTTACTTTATCTATGTGCATCTAGGCCAGATATTATGCTTAGTGTTTGCATGTGTGCTCGATTTCAAGCGACACCAAAGGAGTCGCATCACTTAGCTATGAAGCGAATTCTTCGATATTTGGCTCACACCCCAACTCTAGGATTATGGTATCCAAAGGGCTCAGAGTTTGATCTGGTTGGATTCTCGGATGCTGATTATGCTGGTGACAAAGTTGATCGCAAGTCTACATCAGGCACATGTCACTTTCTGGGACGATCACTTGTATGTTGGTTTTCAAAGAAGCAGAACTGTGTATCTCTCTCCACTGCTGAATCTAAATACATTGCTGCTGGATCTTGCTGCGCTCAGCTTCTGTGGATGAAGCAAACGCTCAAAGACTATGGCATTCATCTGAAGCAAGTGCCACTCTACTGCGACAACGAAAGCGCCATCAAGATTGCCAACAACCCAGTTCAGCACTCGAAGACAAAGCACATTGAAATTCGTCATCACTTGCTCAGAGATCATGTTGTGAAGGAAGATATTGATATCATACACGTCAACACTGAAGAGCAATTGGCAGATATCTTTAGCAAGCCCTTGGATGAGAAGAGATTTTGCAAGTTACGGTATGAGCTGAATATCCTGGAATCCTCAAATGTCCTGTGATCAGGCACACATCCTAACCCTTATGCATATTGATGACTTAGATGTGCAACACACGAAGTAAAGTATATCTTCAATCAATGAAGACATACATTCTAAGTGTGAATACATTAATGTGGAATTTGACTTCGGAGCGCCACAATAATTGTGCACCGTGTCTGGGTCTAATACTTCCTATACGGTGGGTAACGCCACCACCAAATGCTCTATTTTGAAGTGTTTCACTCATGGCATTACATTTGCTATGTCTTCACATTTGGTTTGGCTTCAATCTCAACATATCTTCATGATTATCTTCACTATGTTGATTATATAGATATATATATATATACTAGTGTTCTGTCCTCTACAGCATTCACTTATAGCTATGTCTTCTTGTTCAATCTTTTGAACTAAGTGAATGTGATCGGACCCTAACCTCTCGATGCTTTCTATCTCAAATTCTATCTCTCCAAATCATATGCATTCTATTGAAACTGTCGAATGTCTTCTCTGCGTCCTTGTCAGCAGAAGATACAGAGACAACCATTAAGTCCGTTTTCAATGCTCATTCCTCCACATGAAACCCGGAGAAGTAGGAACGACCACCCGACAATCCAGGCGTGCGTGGGACGTGGAACAAACCCCAAAACTCCGCATAATGGCCACGTGTCCCTTAGATGCGAATCGCCAGGGGCACTTGTGTAATAACGCAGTGCCGCCCCTGTACCTATAAATACACACTTCACAGCGGTCATTATCTCTTCTTCCACTCTCGCACGAACCCTAGCGCCACCGCTGGCCCTCGACGACGCCGACGACGAAGCGCTTCGCTGCCGCAACCTCTCCGACGCCGTCTTCACGCCGATCGCGGACATCGTTCTCTCAGCATTGGTCATCCACTGACGCCAATTGCACAGGATGCTTCATGGGCGGATCGCCCACAAGAGGAAGAAGACTTTGAGGCCCAGCCAACTCCAACTACACAGGCGTCGCCTGCGTTGCGCAGGCTTCGCAAAGGTCCAAGGCCTCAAGTCTCTGCTGAAGACAATCTGGTTGCATCAGCCATGGAAGAAGAAGTCCCACAAGCTGCCACCACCACCACCAATGAAGCCACTGACGCTGTCATGGCTGAAGCTAATGTGGAGCCCTCCCCAACGGAAGAAGAAGTCAGCGAAGCCACTGATCTCGCCACTTCTGTTCCTGAGTCTGCTGCCGGTCCCCAGTTCGACTATCATGTTGAGCACATGCCTCAAGTACAGAAGCCAATCCCAAGATTGCCAAGGTTCCCAGGTCCTGCATCAGCACCTGGCTCCTTCAATATCAATGGCTTCAGAGCAGACAACACATTCTTCAATAGCTCCAGGAACCCCTACTCAAGGGAAAGGATATCATCTGATCGGTTCTGGAGCTATCCGCAGCGAAGCTATTACTCATGCGTTCTTTACAACCAAGGTCCCATCTTCCCACACAAGCGCCTTGACATTGAAGCTATAGCTGGTCTGCCCTGTCTGGAAGAAGCTCTGGATTGCTTCAAGGAAGTTGGACTACTGTCGTTCGTTACTAACGAAGAGCATTGGAATGAAGAGTTGTTGCTCCAATTCTATGCCACACTTCACATCCGCGGGTATAACAGAGATCCGAAGACTTGGGTCCTGGAGTGGATGACATGAAACGTTCATCAAGAAGCCAAAGCCTTTGACATCATTGAGCTCATTGGTTTGCCCACTCCTGGCGATCTATACGAGCATGGCTGTCAGCTTCATAGTGAAGCTATTGAGAGCATCTTTCAGAAGACTGAACCTGATATGAGTCAGATGCTCAGTATGATGAAGCCATTGCCCCAAGATGCTGCTTATTCCACGGAGGTCTTCGTTGAAGACCTTGAGTATCTGCCAAGACCATTTATCACATCATCAGGCGAACTCTCTGGCCCATCAAAGGGCACTCACCACATGCCAAGCTTGAGGGTGCAATGAAGACTTTGGTCTTCTATATTCTTCATGGAAAATGCTTCCATGCACAGGACTTCTTCATTCGCCAACTTGTTGCATCAGGCTCTGATCTGTTTGGCTTGAAGTTCTATGCCCCATGGGTAATGCGGCTGATCAAACTTCATTCCGCTATCTCATATCAGCCATCTGCTCGCAATCATTGGATTTTTCTGCCTGATGTGGATATGTCTATTGAAGCCATCTATCCTGAGCCTGCCAAGGAACCTCTAAGTCTTCAGAATGCAGAGCATCAGAGTTTCTCTCAGAACATTGAAGGAGATGAAGCAGTCACTCGTGTGTATCCTTTGGCTGGCACTACACGTGCACCACATCCTGCTCTCACTGAAGCCACTGACAGTACAACTGCTCCACGACCCAAGAAGCGCACTCGTGCTCTCAACGACCGAGAGCTTCTTGTGGCTCTTCATCAGAAACAGGATAGGCATCATGACTGGCTGAAGCGTCAGATGCAAAGCCTCTTGGTGGATGTTAATCGCATTCGCAATCTTGCCACCAAGAATGCTTTTGTTGCCCATGAAACCTCTCGCCGCACATGGAAAGGGCTAACACTGATGTGTTCTGAAGATGATCTTCAAGAGGATGGCTTCACTGAGCGATTCAAGTTTGACTCCACACCTCCTCGAAGGGCAGTGCTGCAACGAACTCCATCCCTTGAAGACTCTGAGTTCTCTTCCTCTACTGCAACTGTGATTGCCAGAGTGATCGAGGATGAAGACGATGCTACTTCACCGCCACCTCCAACAGCACGCTTCGACTCTGCTCGAAGCTCTTCAGCACCGCCAAACACCACCAACGACCCTGCTGCTTCTCCTACTCCTCATGGGAACGAGTAGATGCTCTATGTCTTCAAACCTTTTTGGTCCTTACTGACAAAAGGGGGAGAAGCATATGAGGTTGATAGTCTTCAAGCGGGTTCATATGTGCGGGTGCTTTATATTTTGCTTCGTGCTTACAACTCTCGTTTTTCTATATTTGGTTCTTTGAGTTGTAACACCTTAAACTCGATGGTTGTCTGCTACTTATCTGCCACCTTATGTTGTGAAGATAAATTCTGCATGTGCGACGATAAATTCCGCACTTAGATCATTCTGCAGACGTCCATTTTCCATTATGCATGTCATTATCTTCATATACCTTCACATGCATAGTGGATTGTCATCATAAGTTGAAGTGGATCTCCATAAGTACAACCTGCCATGTGCATTTGCATTCCAAAAGCAAATTACTTATATGCACATATTCAGGGGGAGCCCTTGCAACTTATGAAGACAATTCCTTATCCTTTACAATTTCACAGACTATATTCCCAGTTGAAAACTTCAACTAATTTGTCGTCAATCACCAAAAAGGGGGAGATTGTAAGTGCATCTAGTGCCACCCTAGTTGGTTTTGGAGTATCGACGACAAACCTAGTTGAGGGACTAATGTGTTTGTGAGAATTGCAGGATAACACAGGTAGAAGTCCCTCATTGATTTGGTTTTCCTACCAGAGATGACCCCTAAAAATGTATGAAGACATTGAAGTCAAAGGTGGTATGATAGAGGCAAAGGTGTCCCGTCTTTCGATGAGATGATGGATATCGCTTTGGTGGAAGTCGACTTTGACGATCCGACTACGAACGTGCGAGGACGTCGCGCCTTAGCAATCGCTAAACCAACTCTGAGAGGTTATTGACCACGCCGGAGCACGATCAACCTGACCATGAGGGTCTGTTTCCTGCGAGCAAACGAAGAACAAGCAAGAAACTAAGACTGCAATCTGGATATTGCGAATATAAGATGAAAGCTTTATTGATCAAGGTGGGGTTCTGTGACGCCTTTGTCTGGTCGTTGAACACAAACGAAGTACGCGAAGTTGCAGCTATGGCGAACTTTTAATCTAAATAAAACCCAAAGTCTAAAAGGTGCCCGAAGGGCTGTATATATGGAGGAAGAGGGGGGGAATTTCGTGGCCCTTGGTGGAGGGGTCCGAAATCAACCCTATCTCTTGTTTCCCCACACATACGGACTCTAAAAATAGCCTATACTTATGTATTTCGAAATTACATGGGCCTGGCCCAATAAAAAGGTGACGCAGCACCTATAATAGCCTCGGGACGAAATTTATGAAGTGGCATCTTGTATATTTTGTCCAAGGCTTCATGCACCCATTATGGTGGCTTCAAAGTCCTGAAATCATCACTTGTAACTCCGTTCTTGTTCCCCTTGCGCATGGCATCATCTCCATACTTGTTCTTGCTCCAATGTTCATCCTTCTCCAAGCTAGGCCCTTCATTTGTAAGCAAAACAAATGTATCCAATTTAGGCAGCATCATATTCTCATGAACATTAGAATCATTACCAAGAAACAAAAGTACCTGATAATTTAATTGGCGTGCGCGAGCTCTAGTAATTGGTCCCGTATATGTAGCAGTAGGGGCTGTGGGTGTAACAATGGTATTGATGTCCTCATCATCCTCCCCTTCTTGAAATGAAGTCGTCCTCGACGGAAACTCATCTTCCTCACCCAAATAAGGCTTCAAATCTGCAATGTTAAAAGTGGGACTAACCCCAAAATCTGCAGGCAGCTCAAGTTTATATGCATTATCATTTATTTTCTCTAACACCTTAAAGGGACCATCAGCACGTGGCATTAGCTTTGATTTGCGCAAATCAGGAAATCTATCCTTACGCAAATGTAGCCAAACAAGATCTCCAGGTGCAAACACAACATGTTTTCTACCCTTATCTCCAGCAAGTTTATATTTAGCATTCATGCGCTCAATGTTTTCCTTAGTTAACTCATGCATTTTTAAAATCAATTCAGCACGTTGTTTAGCATCAAAATTAACCTTCTCCGAAGATGGAAGAGGCAACAAATCAATAGGTGCATGAGGTAGGAAACCATACACAACTTCAAAAGGGCACATCTTAGTAGTAGAATGCAATGAACGATTATAAGCAAATTCAATATGAGGCAAGCATTCCTCCCACATTTTCTTATTATTCTTGAAAACAGCCCTAAGCATAGTAGACAACGTTCTATTGACTACTTCAGTTTGTCCATCAGTTTGGGGGTGACAAGTAGTACTAAAAAGCAGTTTAGTCCCCAACTTAGCCCATAAACATCTCCAAAAGTGGCTAAGAAATTTAGTATCACGATCTGAAACAATAGTATTTGGCACACCATGCAAGCGAATAATTTCACGAAAGAACAAATCAGCAACATTAACAGCATCATCGCTTTTATGACATGGTATAAAGTGTGCCATTTTCGAGAATCTATCCACGACAACAAATATGCTATCCCTCCCCTTCTTTGTTCGAGGTAAACCTAAAACAAAGTGATAGAGGCAAAGGTGTCCCGTCTTTCGATGAGATGATGGATATCGCTTTGGTGGAAGTCGACTTTGACGATCCGACTACGAACGTGCGAGGACGTCGCGCCTTAGCAATCGCTAAACCAACTCCGAGAGGTTATTGACCACGCCGGAGCACGATCAACCTGACCACGAGGGTCTGTTTCCTGCGAGCAAACGAAGAACAAGCAAGAAAGTAAGATTGCAATCTGGATATTGCGAATATAAGATGAAAGCTTTATTGATCAAGGTGGGGTTCTGTGACGCCTTTGTCTGGTCGTTGAACACAAACGAAGTACGCGAAGTTGCAGCTATGGCGAACTTTTAATCTAAACAAAACCCAAAGTCTAAACGGTGCCCTAAGGGCTGTATATATGGAGGAAGAGAGGGGGAATTTCGTGGCCCTTGGTGGAGGGGTCCGAAATCCACCCTATCTCTTGTTTCCCCACACATACGGACTCTAAAAATAGCCTATACTTATGTATTTCGAAATTACATGGGCCTGGCCCAATAAAAAGGTGACGCAGCACCTATAATAGCCTCGGGACGAAATTTATGAAGTGGCATCTTGTATATTTCGTCCAAGGCTTCATGCACCCATTATGGTGGCTTCAAAGTCCTGAAATCATCACTTGTAACTCCGTTCTTTTTCCCCTTGCGCATGGCATCATCTCCATGCTTGTTCTTGCTCCAATGTTCATCCTTCTCCAAGCTAGGCCCTTCATTTGTAAGCAAAACAAATGTATCCAATTTAGGCAGCATCATATTCTCATGAACATTAGAATCATTACCAAGAAACGAAAGTACCTGATAATTTAATTGGCGTGCGCGAGCTCTAGTAATTGGTCCTGTATATGTAGCAGTAGGGGCTGTGGGTGTAACAATGGTATTGATGTCCTCATCATCCTCCCCTTCTTGAAATGAAGTCGTCCTCGACGGAAACTCATCTTCCTCACCCAAATAAGGCTTCAAATCTGCAATGTTAAAAGTGGGACTAACCCCAAAATCTGCAGGCAGCTCAAGTTTATATGCATTATCATTTATTTTCTCTAACACCTTAAAGGGACCATCAGCACGTGGCATTAGCTTTGATTTGCGCAAATCAGGAAATCTATCCTTACGCAAATGTAACCAAACAACATCTCCAGGTGCAAACACAACATGTTTTCTACCCTTATCTCCAGCAAGTTTATATTTAGCATTCATACGCTCAATGTTTTCCTTAGTTAACTCATGCATTTTTAAAATCAATTCAGCACGTTGTTTAGCATCAAAATTAACCTTCTCCGAAGATGGAAGAGGCAACAAATCAATAGGTGCACGAGGTAGGAAACCATACACAACTTCAAAAGGGCACATCTTAGTAGTAGAATGCAATGAACGATTATAAGAAAATTCAATATGAGGCAAGCATTCCTCCCACATTTTCTTATTATTCTTCAAAACAGCCCTAAGCATAGTAGACAACATTCTATTGACTACTTCAGTTTGTCCATCAGTTTGGGGGTGACAAGTAGTACTAAAAAGCAGTTTAGTCCCCAACTTAGCCCATAAACATCTCCAAAAGTGGCTAAGAAATTTAGTATCACGATCTGAAACAATAGTATTTGGCACACCATGCAAGCGAATAATTTCACGAAAGAACAAATCAACAACATTAACAGCATCATCGCTTTTATGACATGGTATAAAGTGTGCCATTTTCGAGAATCTATCCACGACAACAAATATGCTATCCCTCCCCTTCTTTGTTCGAGGTAAACCTAAAACAAAGTCCATAGATATATCCTCCCAAGGAACACTAGGTACAGGCAAAGGCATATATAAACCATGAGGATTGAGTCGTGACTTAGCTTTTTGACATGTAGTGCATCGAGCAATAAAACGCTCAACATCCCGTCTCATCTTTGGCCAAAAGAAATGTGTAGCAAGTACGTCCTCCGTCTTCTTCACGCCAAAGTGTCCCATTAATCCTCCTCCATGCGCCTCCTGCAACAACAAAAGACAAACGGAGCTAGCTGGAATGCATAGCTTGTTAGCACAAAACACAAATCCATCGTTAACGACAAACTTGTTCCACATTCTTCCTTCTTTACAATTCTGCATTACATCTTTAAAATCAGCATCATGCACATATTGATCTTTGATGGTCTCCAAACCAAATATTTTGAAGTCAAGTTGTGAAAGCATAGTATATCGACGAGACAATGCATCAGCAATAACATTTTCTTTTCCCTTCTTGTGTTTAATGACATAAGGGAAAGTCTCAATGAATTCAACCCATTTAGCATGTCTACAATTCAGTTTAGCTTGACTTTTAATATGTTTCAAAGATTCATGATCAGAATGTATAACAAATTCTTTGGGCCACAAATAATGTTGCCATGTTTCTAAAGTCCGAACAAGAGCATATAATTCTTTATCAAAAGTAGAATAATTCAGACTAGGCCCACTCAATTTTTCAGAAAAGTATGCAACAGGTTTGCCATCTTGTAATAACACACCTCCTAATCCAATTCCACTAGCATCACATTCAAGCTCAAAAGTCTTATTAAAATCAGGAAGTTGGAGTAAAGGAGCACGTGTCAACTTATCTTTCAATACCATGAAGGCTTCTTCCTGTGCTGTACCCCAAACAAAAGGCACATCCTTCTTTGTAAGCTCGTTGAGAGGTGCAGCAATGGTGCTGAAATCTCTCACAAAACGCCTATAGAATCCAGCGAGGCCAAGAAAACTCCTCACTTGTGTGACCGTTTTGGGCTGCGGCCAACTCTCAATAGCTTCAATCTTGGCTTTGTCAACTTCAATTCCCTGTGGAGTAACAACATAGCCAAGAAAAGATACTCGGTCGGTGCAAAAGGTGCACTTCCCAAGGTTACCAAACAAACGTGCATCACGTAGAGCAATAAAAACAGCACGTAAATGTTCCAAATGTTCTTCCAAAGATTTGCTATAAATCAGTATATCATCAAAATAGACTACCACAAATCGTCCAATGAAAGCACGTAAAACTTCGTTCATTAGTCTCATGAAAGTACTAGGCGCATTAGTTAACCCAAAAGGCATGACTAACCACTCATATAAACCAAACTTAGTTTTAAATGCTGTTTTCCATTCATCACCCAATTTCATACGAATTTGATGGTAACCACTACGCAAATCAACTTTGGAGAATATTGTAGAGCCACTCAATTCATCAAGCATATCATCTAGCCTAGGAATAGGATGACGATAACGAATAGTAATATTATTAATGCCTCTACAATCAACACACATACGTGATGTACCATCCTTTTTCGGCACTAGAATAATAGGAACAGCACAAGGACTAAGGGATTCGCGTATATAACCTTTGTCGAGAAGCTCTTGTACTTGACGCATAATCTCCTTCGTCTCCTCTGGATTGGTACGGTATGGTGCACGGTTTGGCAGGGAAGCACCGGGAATTAAGTCAATTTGATGCTCAATCCCTCGAATAGGCGGTAATCCCGGTGGCACGTCTTGTGGAAAAACGTCAGCGAACTCCTGCAAAATGTTAGTGACAGCAGGAGGCAAAGAGGAAGGCACGTCCTCGAATGAAAATAATGCCTCTTTGCACACAAAAGCATAGCAAACAGATTTGCTGAAATCTAGCTCATCAATATCAGATTTGGTGGCAAATAAACATGCACTTTTCAATTTAATTTCAGAAGCAACACTAGATGGTTTATTATTAGGCTTCATTTGTTGCTCAAATTCTTTTGCCACAATCTGATTTTCACTCTTATTCTTCTCCTGTTGTGCTTTATTAGCTCTATTAATATCATCTTTCAAAATGGAATCAGGAGTCATAGGAAGCAAAGTAATATTTTTATCCTTATGAACAAGATTATAGTGATTGTTTCTACCATGGTGTACAGAATTTTTATCAAATTGCCATGGTCTACCAAGTAATAAGGAACATGCTTGCATAGGTACCACATCACAATCAACATAATCAGCATATGTAGAGATACTAAAATGCACACGAACAGTACGTGTTACCTTAACCTTGCCGCTGTTGTTGAACCATTGGATGTAGTAAGGATGTGGATGTGGTCTTGTGGTGAGAGAAAGCTTCTTGATAGAGGCAAAGGTGTCCCGTCTTTCGATGAGATAGTGGATTTCGCTTTGGTGGAAGTCGACTTTGACGATCCGACTACGAACGTGCGAGGACGTCGCGCCTTAGCAATCGCTAAACCAACTCCGAGAGGTTATTGACCACGCCGGAGCACGATCAACCTGACCACGAGGGTCTGTTTCCTGCGAGCAAACGAAGAACAAGCAAGAAACTGAGATTGCAATCTGGATATTGCGAATATAAGATGAAAGCTTTATTGATCAAGGTGGGGTTCTGTGACGCCTTTGTCTGGTCGTTGAACACAAACGAAGTACGCGAAGTTGCAGCTATGGCGAACTTTTAATCTAAACAAAACCCAAAGTCTAAACGATGCCCTAAGGGCTGTATATATGGAGGAAGAGGGGGGGAATTTCGTGGCCCTTGGTGGAGGGGTCCGAAATCAACCCTATCCCTTGTTTCCCCATACATACGGACTCTAAAAATAGCCTATACTTATGTATTTCGAAATTACATGGGCCTGGCCCAATAATAAGGTGACGCAGCACCTAAAATAGCCTCGGGACGAAATTTATGAAGTGGCATCTTGTATATTTCGTCCAAGGCTTCATGCACCCATTATGGTGGCTTCAAAGTCCTGAAATCATCACTTGTAACTCCGTTCTTGTTCCCCTTGCGCATGCCATCATCTCCATGCTTGTTCTTGCTCCAATGTTCATCCTTCTCCAAGCTAGGCCCTTCATTTGTAAGCAAAACAAATGTATCCAATTTAGGCAGCATCATATTCTCATGAACATTAGAATCATTACCAAGAAACGAAAGTACCTGGTAATTTAGTTGGCGTGCACGAGCTCTAGTAATTGGTCCAGTATGTATAGCAGCAGGGGCTGTGGGTGTAACAATTGTATTGATGTCCTCATCAGGGATTCGCGTATATAACCTTTGTCGAGAAGCTCTTGTACTTGACGCATAATCTCCTTAGTCTCCTCTGGATTGGTACGGTATGGTGCACGGTTTGGCAGTGAAGCACCGGGAATTAAGTCAATCTGATGCTCAATCCCTCGAATAGGCGGTAATCCCGGTGGCACGTCTTGTGGAAAAACGTCAGCGAACTCCTGCAAAATGTTAGTGACAGCAGGAGGCAAAGAGGAAGGCACGTCCTCGAATGAAAATAATGCCTCTTTGCACACAAAAGCATAGCAAACAGATTTGCTGAAATCTAGCTCATCAATATCAGATTTGGTGGCAAATAAACATGCACTTTTCAATTTAATTTCAGAAGCAACACTAGATGGTTTATTATTAGGCTTCATTTGTTGCTCATATTCTTTTGCCACAATCTGATTTTCACTCTTATTCTTCTCCTGTTGTGCTTTATTAGCTCTATTAATATCATCTTTCAAAATGGAATCAGGAGTCATAGGAAGCAAAGTAATATTTTTATCCTTATGAACAAGAGTATAGTGATTGTTTCTACCATGGTGTACAGAATTTTTATCAAATTGCCATGGTCTACCAAGTAATAAGGAACATGCTTGCATAGGTACCACATCACAATCAACATAATCAGCATATGTAGAGATACTAAAATGCACACGAACAGTACGTGTTACCTTAACCTTGCCGCTGTTGTTGAACCATTGGATGTAGTAAGGATGTGGATGTGGTCTTGTGGTGAGAGAAAGCTTCTCCACCATCTCCATGCTAGCCAAGTTGTTACAGCTCCCTCCATCTATGATGACGCACACAGAACGTTCCTTCACAACTCCCTTGGTATGGAACAAATTGTGCCTCTGATTTTGCTCAGCTTGTGTGGCCTGCACACTCAAAACACGTTGAGCAACTAAACATTCATACCTCTCTGCGTCTTCAGGGGCCATGTATTGCGTCTCATGATCAGAATTATCTCCACCGTGTTCTTCACGTGTAATAAGAGCCAAAGTCTCCTCATCATAGTCACTAGCGGACTCATACCCACCATCCTCAGTAGCAATCATCACACGCTGAGATTTGCATTCTCGCGCATAATGACCTCTTCCTTTACAACGACGACAAATAATATCACTTGTGTGCCCTGTTGATGCCATGGAAGAAGAAGAGCTCTGTGTAGGTCCGGCAGGTGCGCTCTTGGCAGATAGTGGTGGTTGTGCCTGCTTTCTTGTATCACGGCTGGAGGTAGCAGCTGATGGAGGTGCTGGTGTAGTGGAAGTAGAGGATGCACGCGGTGTCCATGATGAAAGTCGACCTGCAGAAAAGTTAGTTCGTGCCAATGCTTGTCGATCCTGCACTTCACATTCAGCTTTACAAGCAAGATGGAATAAACGAGTGATATTAGTATACTCCTTATACTCTAGAATGGTCTGAATCTCTCTATTTAATCCACCTATAAAACGTGCAAGCATAGCTTCATTCTCCTCAACAATACCACATCTAATCATGCCAGTTTGTAATTCCTGATAATATTCTTCTACAGAATTTTTTCCTTGTCTTAAACGCTGCAATTTTTGAAGCAATTCACGTTGATAATATGGTGGAACCCAACGAGTGCGCATAGCAGTTTTCAAAGCAGCCCAAGTAGCGGGAATAGGATATAATCTACAATGTTCAGACCACCATACACATGCAAAACTAGTGAAAGCACAAACAGCAGCAGCAACCCGTCTCTCCTCGGGATATTGTAAACATGTAAAACGTTGTTCAGTTTCTAACTCCCAAGTAAGATATATATCAGGAACATATCTACCCTCAAATGGTGGAATATTCAATTTCAGTTTAGGAATATGGACATCATCTCGTACCTGAGGTGGTGGTGCAGGCCTACCATTACGAATATATACCTAAGGTCGACCTGGTGGTGGTGGTGCTGGTGGCTGCACGTAGTGCTGATTTTGATCAACCTCATCCTCATAATCGCCCGCATACTCATCATCCTCCTGGGTACCAGCAGCAGCAGTAGCAGGGGCCAAAGAAGTATCAACAACATGAACAGCAGCACCAAAAGTTTGGCCATCCTCAATAGGAACACGCTTCGCTCGTCCATACTGATTCGAAAGGATGCGTTGTTGTTGTTGTTGTTGTTGTTGTTGTTGTTGCAGAGGTGCGATAGGTGCAGCCGGCGGTGGTTGTGGAAAACGCGCGAGCAATTCATTAAACTTGCTATCAAGCTTTGTTTCGAACGTCTTCTCAATGCCATCTATCTTTTCCATGGCCTCGTCAAATCTGTTTAGCACATCTTGCACCTGTTCAGTCATCATTTGCTGAAACTTATCATGAAGCTCCTTGTTCGATAAATTCTCCCAGTCAATCTCGTCGGCTTGTGATCCTGGCATGGTTAGCAGCAATAGAAACACACAAGAATATGATCCTACAGACTACGAACAAGTGGTGGTGGTGGGTGTCACAAATCCGTCAAGCAAAACTCAAATTCTTACCAGTTCTTACCCAGCAACAGGCGGTGATCGGCAACCGTTGTAGTCAAAACTCTCAAAGCTTGGATAGAGCGATTACCAGGGAGAGTCAAACGCACGACGTAGATGTATGTGGAGCTAGGAAGGCTTATAATATGGTAGCAAAAAGGGTCAGCAATAATCAATTCAGAGATGCAAAGTTGAATAAACGCTCAACGACGGTACTGTGCTGGTCCTAGGCTAGACTGTGCTAGAGACACGAGCCTAGAACACCAAGAAAATCACGGCGCGACACGTAAACAAGGGAGGAGCACACACTGAATTTTTTTTTCTCTTTTTTTTGCACTTTTTTTTTCCTCTTTTTTTTTTGCTCCGCAACAAATTTTTTTTCGAAAAAGTCTACAAATGGTCTAAAAACTGCCTAGCCAGAATTTTCCAGACTTAGTTTTTTTTTTTGAAATTGGAACTATTTTTCTTCTGCGGATGGCTCGGAAGTTGGGGAGTCCTTCTCTGTCACGACTCGGAGTATCGCGTGATCTGGAAATCGAGAACAATGCAACAATTACTGGACTCGGACTAGGACTGGTGGCGGAGATGAATCTGGTGGAACTCGGACTGGTGGCGGAGATGAATCTGGTGGAACACGGACAGGTGGCGGATATATGTTGCAGGTGAACTCGGATTGGCGTGATGGCGGCGGATATGTGGTGGCGTATATGGATTCGGATTGGCGGTGAATATGTGGTGGTGGTATATGGCAACAGCGACGATGATGATGCGGTGGTGATATATGGCAGCGGCGACGTGACAACCTGTGAACAGAACTCAAAACTCTAAAAGACTAGATGCTAAGACCAGCAACTGGACACGACGATGCAACCGCAAATTCAACAAAGCAAATACAGAAAAGATTATGCAAGGCTCAGATTGGTTCGGATGGGATGAACTAACCCTAATTTTTTTTTGGCTTTTTCGTGGACTATAGGTATGAAGAACAGACTCGATCTAAACTACGAAAAACTGTAAAATCTCACTGAGCAACCTGGAAATCTGATACCACTTGATAGAGGCAAAGGTGTCCCGTCTTTCGATGAGATGATAGATATCGCTTTGGTGGAAGTCGACTTTGACGATCCGACTACGAACGTGCGAGGACGTCGTGCCTTAGCAATCGCTAAACCAACTCCGAGAGGTTATTGACCACGCCGGAGCACGATCAACCTGACCACAAGGGTCTGTTTCCTGCGAGCAAACGAAGAACAAGCAAGAAACTAAGATTGCAATCTGGATATTGCGAATATAAGATGAAAGCTTTATTGATCAAGGTGGGGTTCTGTGACGCCTTTGTCTGGTCGTTGAACACAAACGAAGTACGCGAAGTTGCAGCTATGGCGAACTTTTAATCTAAACAAAACCCAAAGTCTAAAAGGTGCCCTAAGGGCTGTATATATGGAGGAAGAGAGGGGGAATTTCGTGGCCCTTGGTGGAGGGGTCCGAAATCAACCCTAAAAATAGCCTATACTTATGTATTTCGAAATTACATGGGCCTGGCCCAATAAAAAGGTGACGCAGCACCTATAATAGCCTCGGGACGAAATTTATGAAGTGGCATCTTGTATATTTCGTCCAAGGCTTCATGCACCCATTATGGTGGCTTGAAAGTCCTGAAATCATCACTTGTAACTCCGTTCTTGTTCCCCTTGCGCATGGCATCATCTCCATGCTTGTTCTTGCTCCAATGTTCATCCTTCTCCAAGCTAGGCCCTTCATTTGTAAGCAAAACAAATGTATCCAATTTAGGCAGCATCATATTCTCATGAACATTAGAATCATTACCAAGAAACGAAAGTACCTGATAATTTAATTGGCGTGCGTGAGCTCTAGTAATTGGTCCCGTATATGTAGCAGTAGGGGCTGTGGGTGTAACAATGGTATTGATGTCCTCATCATGGTATATGAAGATATTCACATTGAAGACTATGACAAGAGAAGACACCACATGAAGCCTATGGAGCTCGAATACTTAGATCTTTCGTAGTTCTCTTTCTTCTGTATTGAGTCATAGGAACCACCGTACTGTTAAGTGGGGTCCAAGAGAACCAGTTAGAATGACTGAAGTGATGCCTAACCAAAACCTATGTCTTCGAGTGAAGACTATGAGAGCGAATCTTGTCCAGAGTCGGACAAGTCAGCTTTGCTTGCAGCCCAAGTAAAGGTGCCGTGTGAGTTTGAAATCTGACCATTGGAACACGTGTCAGTTCCTTAGTGACCCAGGGTCATTTCGGACAAATCAGGTCGGGTTGCCAAGTGGCTATAAATAGCCCACCCCCTACAACCATAAATGGTTGGCTGCTCAGATTCAGAGTACGACTTTTGTCGTTTGAGAGCAACCCACCTTGAAGCCTTTGAGAGAGAATTCCTTGCGAGGATAAATCCCTAACCACCTAGAGCTAAAGAGAATTAGGTATCACTTAAGTCTTCTTGTCTGTGTGATCTGAAGACTTATTACACTTGAGGACTATGCATCCTCCAGCCGGTTAGGCGTCGTGTTCTGAGCATCCAAGAGACATTGTGGATTGCCGGTGAACGAAGTCTGTGAAGGTTTGGGAGTCTACCTTGAAGACTTACTAGAGTGATTGGGCGAGATCTGTGTGACCTTAGCTCAAGGGGAATACGGTGAGGACTGGGTGTCCTGAGCTGCGTGTTCAGGACTGGGTGTCCGAGACTGTGTGTCCTAAGGTTTAAATACCTAGCCGCCCTAACTAGACGTACAGTTGTCACAGCAACTGGAACTGGTCCAACAAATCATTGTCTTCAGCGAGTCACTGGTTTCATCTTCCCTTACCTTTACTTACTGTTACTCCTTGTGAAGTCATTGTATGTTCGCACTATCTTTTGTCTTCACTGAGTGACTGCGTGTTCTATGTGGCTTCACAATATCTTCCTACCTGATCCTTACTACATTGTTGCTATTAGTCATTGTGCTCTCACTCTATTGAATACTTGACTATGGCTTGCCTAGTGTAGTCTACCTTCCGCTGCAGGGTAATAGGTTTATTTCTATCGTTTGTCTTCATAACTTCCATGTTTTGAAGACTTTCATAAAAATCGCCTATTCACCCCCCTCTAGTCGATATAACGCACTTTCAGATAGTATCACCAAGATGTCCAAGCCCGACGAGCTCCAAGACGATGCTCCCAAGTTCGACTTCGCCGCCATCCCTCTTTGTGGCATTGTCGATGCCGAGTCTACTTCGACTCTTTTTCAAGATGGTGCGGCGACGACTACGACTACAGACACCATCAAGGACCAAACTTTGGATGCGAGCGACATGGTGACGAGCAAGGATGATGCTTCCATCTTAGGAGGCGAGATTGATGATGTGCCATCTTCGGCCTTCATCCACGGCGACAACTACAAGATGGTTGAGCATGGGATTTTCCCTACGACCACGGCGAAATATGATGACTTGAGTGACTTGTGCCACCATATTGAGAGTGAGAGTGACTTCACCACTAGCCACATATATGTGTTGCCACAATTCCCATGTGAGGAGAGCCACAACCCCCACCACTTGAGTGAGATGAGTGACTCCACCATATGTGAGCTTGAGTGCACCTATTTTGAGGGAGTGAGTGAACCACCACATAGAGAGAGTGAGATAGTTGATAGGTCATGTGAGGCCACTTTCAACACTAACGACTTGACCTATACCTCTATTGTGTCTTCTCATTTGGTGCTAGGTCCCTTATATGATGATGCGCCGATTCTCGACGACTTCGTGCTACCTTTGGACAAGACGAAGGCCATGGTGGAATCTGATGCACCCCCCACATGGTTCCATCACAATAATGATCTTGACCACCATTCGGTCTTTCCCACCTCACCTACACCACATGAGTGGAATGACAATGGTAACATAGGTGAAGGTGATGCTCTAGTCCCACTAGTGGACATTCTTGACATTGATTGCTTGCATGATGTTGATCCATCCATTTCCATGATTCATGCTAGTGCGAATTCCTCATGTGATGATTTGTTGCCCATTTACGATGAGTATGATGATTCTCATGTGAAGTATATTAGTTGTGATGCCATGTTGCATAGGATTTCTTGTGCTAATTCTCTTGGTCACATCATGTTTGCCAATCCGCTTGACTTGTCATATGCTATGCATGAGATCGACCACATGTCATATTTGCAATCTCTTCATAGTGACTATGCATATGCCATTAAGATTAACCCAATTTGCACTTATGGCATAGATGACAAGCCTATGGTTATTGGCATTTGTTTCTCTTGTGATGATATTGACATGCTACCTTTGCATCATTTATCTCATATGCCATGCCATAACCACCTAGCTTCGAATATGCATTGCTTTGGATGTTGTCCTTTTTGTCCATATGATGTTTCCAATATTGCTCATGAGGAGACCCCCATAGTATCCTCATACGTTTTAGGAGATTTTGATCACTCCCATCCATTGCATGATCCTCATACTTATGTGCACAATATGCTCCCCATGAATAAACATGATATTGATGTGCCATATATTTGTATGCTAAATTCCGTGTTATACACAATAACTATTCTTTCATGATGGATGACATGTTTTTATACCATGCATCAAATTTCTTTGAGCGATGCTTATCTTGTGCTAACTTCCACGTGCAAATACACATCATGATGGATGATGTGTACATTTACCATGCGCACAATTTCTTTGGTTTGTGTCTCTTTTGTGTAGGTACCCATGAATTCTTGTCAACCTCGCAATCCCACGAGTTGACAAAACAAGCTCTAGAGAGCAATGCTGACTTGGGATCCCATGGATTGACTTTCCCACCGCTCTCTTCATGCGAAGTCTTCGCGCATTTCTTCTACATGACCCTCACTTGGCTATGGGTTATTGTCCATTACATATTCTATGCCCATCTTTCCATGTTCACTTTGCATGCTATGCTCATTACTATGCTTTTGCCATGCATTCGTGACTCATGCTTTGCATTACACATGATGATAGATTCTCATACTTGTATGTGTATTTGCAAGCTTGGTGGAGATATTGCTTGTTATTGCCATGTTTGCTTTGTGCCCCATGCATATGATGATACTTCCATTTTGCTTTGTGTTCGAGCTTGCGATATGTCATTGTCTATGTCTATGATTGCCATGATTTCCTCTAGTATGTTGCATCTTCGCACTACTAGCTTGCACGACTTGATTACTATGCTTGACTTGATTGCCTCACACATGATGAACAATTGCTCTTTCTATTGTGTTGAGTGCCACACGATATTCACTACACCCAATGCACATTATGATTGGATTGTCTTGCACTTGACACATGTGTTTAGACACTTCATTTTATTTGGCGTTGTGAATGATTCCTATGCCTACCATAGACCTTTCATTGAGCAATTTGTGAATGCTTGTCCCCATGATATCCTTGATTATGCTCAATTTATATGCTTACATGCCATGTCACAATCCTTTGTCAAAGCATATGCTTTGCATGATGACGACACTTGTTTGGTGAATAACCTCTTGAATGCTTGGTTTTGCACTAACGCTAATGATAGAGGCTAAGGTGTCCCGATGTTTCGATGAGATGGTGGCTATCGTTTTCTGTGGGAGTCGACCTTGATGATCCGACTACGAACGTGCGAGACGTCGCGCCTTAGCAATCGCTAAACCAACTTCCGAGGGTTATTGACCACGCCGGAGCACGATCAACCTGACCACGAGGGTCTGTTTCCTGCGAGCAAACGAAGAACCAGCAAGAAACTGAGATTGCAATTGGGATATTGTGAATATAAGATGAAAGCTTTATTGATCAAGGTGGGGTTCTGTGACGTCTTGGTCTGGTCGTTGGACACAAACGAAGTACGCGAAGTTGCAGCTATGGAGAACTTTTAATCTAAACAAAACCCAAAGTTTAAACGACGCCCTAAGGGCTGTATATATGGAGGAAGAGGGGGGGAATTTCGTGGCCCTTGAGGGTGGGGTCCTAAACCAACCCTAACTCTTGTTTCCCCACACATACGGACTCTAAAAATAGCCTATACTTAAGTATTTCGAAATTACATGGGCCTAGCCCATTAATAAGGTGACGCAGCACCTAGAATAGCCTATGGACGAATATTATGAAGTGGCATCTTGTATATTTCGTCCAAGGCTTCATGCACTCCTTATGGCGGCTTCAAAGTCCTGAAATCATCACTTGTAACTCCGTTCTTGATCCCCTTGCGCATGCCATCAACTCCATGCGTGTTCTTGCTCCAATGTTCATCCTTCTCCAAGCTAGGACCTTCATTTGTAAGCAAAACAAATGTATCCAATTTAGGCAGCATCATAATCTCATGAACATTAGAATCATTACCAAGAAACGAAAGTACCTGGTAATTTAATTGGCGTGCGCGAGCTCTAGTAATTGGTCCAGTATATGTAACAGTAGGAGCTTGGTATTGATGTCCTCATCACAACTTTGTGACACAAGAGATGATACCAATATAGGCAACAATGATGTAATTATGCTATGGGAAGTATGATCACTAATGTGCACAAGTCTCGTTGCCGGCAATGCTCAATGGCTAGTCTCGATGGGTAAGCAACGCAAAGGAGTAAGGATATGATGGCTATCAATGTAGTGGCAAGAGTGATATGTACAATACCAAGATCTTATGATGAGGACATCAATACAATTGTTACACCCACAGCCCCTGCTGCTATACATACTGGACCAATTACTAGAGCTCGTGCACGCCAACTAAATTACCAGGTACTTTCGTTTCTTGGTAATGATTCTAATGTTCATGAGAATATGATGCTGCCTAAATTGGATACATTTGTTTTGCTTACAAATGAAGGGCCTAGCTTGGAGAAGGATGAACATTGGAGCAAGAACAAGCATGGAGATGATGGCATGCGCAAGGGGAACAAGAACGGAGTTACAAGTGATGATTTCAGGACTTTGAAGCCACCATAATGGGTGCATGAAGCCTTGGACGAAATATACAAGATGCCACTTCATAAATTTCGTCCCGAGGCTATTTTAGGTGCTGCGTCACCTTATTATTGGGCCAGGCCCATGTAATTTCGAAATACATAAGTATAGGCTATTTTTAGAGTTCGTATGTGTGGGAAAACAAGAGATAGGGTTGATTTCGGACCCCTCCACCAAGGGCCACGAAATTCCCCCCTCTTCCTCCATATATACAGCCCTTAGGGCATCGTTTAGACTTTGGGTTTTGTTTAGATTAAAAGTTCGCCATAGCTGCAACTTTGCGTACTTCGTTTGTGTTCAACGACCAGACAAAGGCGTCACAGAACCCCACCTTGATCAATAAAGCTTTCATCTTATATTCGCAATATCCAGATTGCAATCTTAGTTTCTTGCTTGTTCTTCGTTTGCTCGCAGGAAACAGACCCTCGTGGTCAGGTTGATCGTGCTCCGGCGTGGTCAATAACCTCTCGGAGTTGGTTTAGCGATTGCTAAGGCGCGACGTCCTCGCACGTTCGTAGTCGGATCGTCAAAGTCGACTTCCACCAAAGCGAAATCCACCATCTCATCGAAAGACGGGACACCTTTGCCTCTATCAAGGAAGAATGTGGAACAAGTTTGTTGTTAACGATGGATTTGTGTTTCGTGCTAACAAGCTATGCATTCCAGCTAGCTCCGTTCGTCTTTTGTTGTTGCAGGAGGCGCATGGAGGAGGATTAATGGGACACTTTGGCGTGAAGAAGACGGAGGACGTACTTGCTACACATTTCTTTTGGCCAAAGATGAGACGGGATGTTGAGCGTTTTATTGCTCGCTGCACTACATGTCAAAAAGCTAAGTCACGACTCAATCCTCATGGTTTATATATGCCTTTGCCTGTACCTAGTGTTCCTTGGGAGGATATATCTATGGACTTTGTTTTAGGTTTACCTCGAACAAAGAAGGGGAGGGATAGCATATTTGTTGTCGTGGATAGATTATCGAAAATGGCACACTTTATACCATGTCATAAAAGCGATGATGCTGTTAATGTTGCTGATTTGTTCTTTCGTGAAATTATTCGCTTGCATGGTGTGCCAAATACTATTGTTTCAGATCGTGATACTAAATTTCTTAGCCACTTTTGGAGATGTTTATGGGCTAAGTTGGGGACTAAACTGCTTTTTAGTACTACTTGTCACCCCCAAACTGATGGACAAACTGAAGTAGTCAATAGAACGTTGTCTACTATGCTTAGGGCTGTTTTGAAGAATAATAAGAAAATGTGGGATGAATGCTTGCCTCATATTGAATTTGCTTATAATCGTTCATTGCATTCTACTACTAAGATGTGCCCTTTTGAAGTTGTGTATGGTTTCCTACCTCATGCACCTATTGATTTGTTGCCTCTTCCATCTTCGGAGAAGGTTAATTTTGATGCTAAACAACGTGCTGAATTGATTTTTAAAATGCATGAGTTAACTAAGGAAAACATTGAGCGTATGAATGCTAAATATAAACTTGCTGGAGATAAGGGTAGAAAACATGTTGTGTTTGCACCTGGAGATCTTGTTTGGTTACATTTGCGTAAGGATAGATTTCCTGATTTGCGCAAATCAAAGCTAATGCCACGTGCTGATGGTCCCTTTAAGGTGTTAGAGAAAATAAATGATAATGCATATAAACTTGAGCTGCCTGCAGATTTTGGGGTTAGTCCCACTTTTAACATTGCAGATTTGAAGCCTTATTTGGGTGAGGAAGATGCACTTCCGTCGAGGACGACTTCATTTCAAGAAGGGGAGGATGATGAGGACATCAATACAATTGTTACACCCACAGCCCCTGCTGCTATACATACTGGACCAATTACTAGAGCTCGTGCACGCCAACTAAATTACCAGGTACTTTCGTTTCTTGGTAATGATTCTAATGTTCATGAGAATATGATGCTGCCTAAATTGGATACATTTGTTTTGCTTACAAATGAAGGGCCTAGCTTGGAGAAGGATGAACATTGGAGCAAGAACAAGCATGGAGATGATGGCATGCGCAAGGGGAACAAGAACGGAGTTACAAGTGATGATTTCAGGACTTTGAAGCCACCATAATGGGTGCATGAAGCCTTGGACGAAATATACAAGATGCCACTTCATAAATTTCGTCCCGAGGCTATTTTAGGTGCTGCGTCACCTTATTATTGGGCCAGGCCCATGTAATTTGGAAATACATAAGTATAGGCTATTTTTAGAGTCCGTATGTGTGGGGAAACAAGAGATAGGGTTGATTTCGGACCCCTTCACCAAGGGCCACGAAATTCCCCCCTCTTCCTCCATATATACAGCCCTTAGGGCATCGTTTAGACTTTGGGTTTTGTTTAGATTAAAAGTTCGCCATAGCTGCAACTTCGCGTACTTCGTTTGTGTTCAACGACCAGACAAAGGCGTCACAGAACCCCACCTTGATCAATAAAGCTTTCATCTTATATTCGCAATATCCAGATTGCAATCTTAGTTTCTTGCTTGTTCTTCGTTTGCTCGTAGGAAACAGACCCTCGTGGTCAGGTTGATCGTGCTCCGGCGTGGTCAATAACCTCTCGGAGTTGGTTTAGCGATTGCTAAGGCGCGACGTCCTCGCACGTTCGTAGTCGGATCGTCAAAGTCGACTTCCACCAAAGCGAAATCCACCATCTCATCGAAAGACGGGACACCTTAGCCTCTATCAAGTGGTATCAGATTTCCAGGTTGCTCGGTGAGATTTTACAGTTTTTCGTAGTTTAGATCGAGTCTGTTCTTCATACCTACAGTCCACGAAAAAGCCACAAAAAAAATTAGGGTTAGTTCATCATATCCGAACCAATCTGAGCCTTTGCATAATCTTTTTAGGGTTTTGCTTTGTTGAATTTGCGGTTGCATCGTCGTGTCTAGTTGCTGGTCTTAGAGTCTAGTCTTTTAGAGTTTCGAGTTCTGGTCATAAGTTGTCACGCCGCCGCCGCACCATCATCATCGCCCCTTCCATCTACCACCACCGCTTATCCGCCACCGCTCCGAATCCGTATCCATATACCACCACCGATTCATATACCACCACCGATTCATATCCATATCCATATACTACCACCGCTACCACCACCGCTGCCATATACCACCACCATATATCCACCACCAATCCGAGTTCCTTGCATATTAGGTTTGTTTTCGAGCTCCATCTAGTTTCCGATTCGTGTTTCCTTGCCGGAGTAGGTTTCGGAAAAAAAAAGAGTCGGGTAGCCACGCTCCGTTTAGGCCCAAAATTTTTCGAAAACGCATTTTTCGAAAAAAATTCTGGCTATCCTATTTTTAGGTGTTTCTGAGTGTTTTGAGACAGGTGCCATTATAAGAAGTTTTTTTTGACCCGTTTCCAGTTTTTGGGTCCGGGCAGTCAAAAAAAAAAATTGGTCGAAAAAATTTCGTGCCCATCCTGTCAGTTTGAGCTAGGAAGAGTTTTGAGACACTCGCCATTATAGTGATTTTTCGCAAAAAAAAAGAGCGCAAAAAAAAACAGCGCAAAAAAAAAGAGCGAAAAAAAAATTCAGAGTGTGCTTTTCCCTTGTTTACGTGCCGCGCCGTGATTTTGTTGGTGTTCTAGGCTCGCGTCTCTAGCACAGTCTAGCCTAGGACCAGCACAGTACCGTCGTTGAGCGTTTATTCAACTTTGCATCTCTGAATTGATTATTGCTGACCCTTTTTGCTACCATACTATAAGCCTTCCCAACTCCACATACATCTACGTCGTGTGTTTGACTCTCCCTGGTAATCGCTCTATCCAAGCTTTGAGAGTTTTTGACTACAACGGTTGCCGATCACCGCCTGCTGCTGGGTAAGAACTGGTAAGAATTTGAGATTTGCTTGACGGATTTGTGATACACCACCACCACTTCTTAGTAGTCTGTAGGATCATATTCTTGTGTGTTTCTATTGCTGCTAACCATGGCAGGATCACAAGCCGACGAGATTGACTGGGAGAATTTATCGAACAAGGAGCTTCATGATAAGTTTCAGCAAATGATGACTGAACAGGTGCAAGATGTGCTGAACAATTTTGAAGAGGCCATGGAGAAGATCACTGGCCTTGAGAAGACGTTCAAAACAAAGCTCGATAACAAGTTTAATGAATTGCTCGCGCGTCTTCCACCACCACCACCCGCTGCACCTAACGCACCTCTCCAACAACAACAACAACGACTACCTCCACGTCGCGAAGCAGACCTCCGCCGAGCAAGCCGTGTTCCTCTTGCGTTTGGCCAAACTGTTGGTGCTGCTGTTGATACTTCTGTGGCTCCTGCTGCTGATGCGGAGGAGGATGATTATGTGGGAGATTATGAGGATGAGGTTGATCAAAATCAACACTACATACAGCCACCTGTACCACCACCAGCAGGTCGACCTCAGGTATATATTCGTAATGGTAGGCCTGCACCACCACCTCAGGTACGAGATGATGTCCATATTCCTAAACTGAAATTGAATATTCCACCATTTGAGGGTAGATATGTTCCTGATATATATCTTACTTGGGAGTTAGAAACTGAACAACGATTTACATGTTTACAATATCCCGAGGAGAGACGGGTTGCTGCTGCTGTTTGTGCTTTCACTAGTTTTGCATGTGTATGGTGGTCTGAACATTGTAGATTATATCCTATTCCCGCTACTTGGGCTGCTTTGAAAACTGCTATGCGTACTCGTTGGGTTCCACCATATTATCAACGTGAATTGCTTCAAAAATTGCAGCGTTTAAGACAAGGAAAAAATTCTGTAGAAGAATATTATCAGGAATTACAAACTGGCTTGATTCCATGTGGTATTGTTGAGGAGAATGAAGCTATGCTTGCACGTTTTCTGGGTGGATTAAATAGAGAGATTCAGACCATTCTAGACTATAAGGAGTATACTAATATCACTCGTTTATTCCATCTTGCTTGTAAAGCTGAACGTGAAGTGCAGGATCGACCATCATTGGCGCGAACTAACTTTTCTGCAGGCCGACCTTCATCATGGACACCGCGTGCATCTTCTACTTCAACTGCACCAGCACCTCAATTAGGTGAATCCTCCAGTCGTGATACAAGAAAACAGGCACAACCACCATTATCTGCCAAGAGCGCACCTGCTGGGCCTGCACGGAGTTCTTCTTCTTCCATGGCATCAACAGGGCACACAAGTGATATTATTTGTCGTCGTTGTAAGGGAGGAGGTCATTATGCGAGGGAATGCAAATCTCCGCGTGTGATGATTGCTACCGCGGATGGTGGATATGAGTCCGCTAGTGACTATGATGAGGAGACTTTGGCTCTTATTACACGTGAAGAACATGGTGGAGATGATTTTGATCATGAGACGCAATACATGGCTCCTGAAGACGCTGACAGGTATGAATGTTTAGTTGCTCAACGTGTTTTGAGTGTGCAGGTCACACAAGCTGAGCAAAATCAGAGGCACAATTTGTTCCATACCAAGGGAGTTGTGAAGGAACGTTCTGTGCGCGTCATAATAGACGGAGGGAGCTGCAACAACTTGGCTAGCATGGAGATGGTGGAGAAGCTTTCTCTCACCACAAGACCACATCCACATCCTTACTACATCCAATGGTTCAACAACAGCGGCAAGGTTAAGGTAACACGTACTGTTCGTGTGCATTTTAGTATCTCTACATATGATGATTATGTTGATTGTGATGTGGTACCTATGCAAGCATGTTCCATATTACTTGGTAGACCATGGCAATTTGATAAAAACTCTGTACACCATGGTAGAAACAATCACTATACTCTTGTTCATAAGGATAAAAATATTACTTTGCTTCCTATGACTCCTGATTCCATTTTGAAAGATGATATTAATAGAGCTAATAAAGCACAACAGGAGAAGAATAAGAGTGAAAATCAGATTGTGGCAAAAGAATTTGAGCAACAAATGAAGCCTAATAATAAACCATCTAGTGTTGCTTCTGAAATTAAATTGAAAAGTGCATGTTTATTTGCCACCAAATCTGATATTGATGAGCTAGATTTCAGCAAATCTGTTTGCTATGCTTTTGTGTGCAAAGAGGCATTATTTTCATTCGAGGACGTGCCTTCCTCTTTGCCTCCTGCTGTCACTAACATTTTGCAGGAGTTCGCTGACGTTTTTCCACAAGATGTGCCACCGGGATTACCGCCTATTTGAGGGATTTGTTTAGTTAAAAGTTAGCTATTGCAACTTCGTGTACTTCGTTTGTGTCCAACGACCAGACCAAGACCGCTTCCGGATCCCCACCATTATCAATACCTCATATATATTTGCAATATTCAGATTGCTTTATCATATTCTTGCTCGTTCTTCGATTGCTTGCAGGAATAGACCTTCGTGGTCAGGCTGACCGTGCTTCCGGCATCGTCAGTAACCTCAGGAGATTGGTTTAGCGATTGCTAAGGCGCAACGTCGTGCACGTTTGTAGTCGGATCGTCAAAGTCGTCTCCACCAAATCGATAGTTATCATCTCATCGAAAGATCGGGACACCCTCGCCTCTATCAAGTGGTATCAGAGCCAAGTTTTGCCTCCTGCTGTCACTAACATTTTGCAGGAGTTCGCTGACGTTTTTCCACAAGATGTGCCACCGGGATTACCGCCTATTCGAGGGATTGAGCATCAGATTGACTTAATTCCCGGTGCTTCACTGCCAAACCGTGCACCATACCGTACCAATCCAGAGGAGACGAAGGAGATTATGCGTCAAGTACAAGAGCTTCTCGACAAAGGTTATATACGCGAATCCCTTAGTCCTTGTGCTGTTCCTATTATTCTAGTGCCGAAAAAGGATGGTACATCACGTATGTGTGTTGATTGTAGAGGCATTAATAATATTACTATTCGTTATCGTCATCCTATTCCTAGGCTAGATGATATGCTTGATGAATTGAGTGGCTCTACAATATTCTCCAAAGTTGATTTGCGTAGTGGCTACCATCAAATTCGTATGAAATTGGGAGATGAATGGAAAACAGCATTTCAAACTAAGTTTGGATTATATGAGTGGTTAGTCATGCCTTTTGGGTTAACTAATGCACCTAGTACTTTCATGAGATTAATGAACGAAGTTTTACGTGCTTTCATTGGACGATTTGTGGTAGTTTACTTTGATGACATATTGATTTATAGCAGATCTTTGGAAGAACATTTGGAACATTTACGTGCTGTTTTTATTGCTCTACGTGATGCACGTTTGTTTGGTAACCTTGGGAAGTGCACCTTTTGCACCGACCGAGTATCTTTTCTTGGCTATGTTGTTACTCCACAGGGAATTGAAGTTGATAAAGCCAAGATTGAAGCTATTGAGAGTTGGCCGCAGCCCAAAACGGTCACACAAGTGAGGAGTTTTCTTGGCCTCGCTGGATTCTATAGGCGTTTTGTGAGAGATTTCAGCACCATTGTTGCACCTCTCAATGAGCTTACAAAGAAAGATGTGCCTTTTCTTTGGGGTACTGCACAGGAAGAAGCCTTCACGGTATTGAAAGATAAGTTGACACATGCTCCTTTACTCCAACTTCCTGATTTTAATAAGACTTTTGAGCTTGAATGTGATGCTAGTGGAATTGGATTAGGCGGTGTGTTATTACAAGATGGCAAACCTGTTGCATACTTTTCTGAAAAATTGAGTGGGCCTAGTCTGAATTATTCTACTTATGATAAAGAATTATATGCTCTTGTTCGGACTTTAGAAACATGGCAACATTATTTATGGCCCAAAGAGTTTGTTATACATTCTGATCATGAATCTTTGAAACATATTAAAAGTCAAGCTAAACTGAATCGTAGACATGCTAAATGGGTTGAATTCATTGAGACTTTCCCTTATGTCATTAAACACAAGAAGGGAAAAGAAAATGTTATTGCTGATGCATTGTCTCGTCGCTATACTATGCTTTCACAACTTGACTTCAAAATATTTGGTTTGGAGACCATCAAAGATCAATATGTGCATGATGCTGATTTTAAAGATGTAATGCAGAATTGTAAAGAAGGAAGAATGTGGAACAAGTTTGTTAACGATGGATTTGTGTTTCGTGCTAACAAGCTATGCATTCCAGCTAGCTCCGTTCGTCTTTTGTTGTTGCAGGAGGCGCATGGAGGAGGATTAATGGGACACTTTAGCGTGAAGAAGACGGAGGACGTACTTGCTACACATTTCTTTTGGCCAAAGATGAGACGAGATGTTGAGCGTTTTATTGCTCGCTGCACTACATGTCAAAAAGCTAAGTCACGACTCAATCCTCATGGTTTATATATGCCTTTGCCTGTACCTAGTGTTCCTTGGGAGGATATATCTATGGACTTTGTTTTAGGTTTACCTCGAACAAAGAAGGGGAGGGATAGCATATTTGTTGTCGTGGATAGATTCTCGAAAATGGCACACTTTATACCATGTCATAAAAGCGATGATGCTGTTAATGTTGCTGATTTGTTCTTTCGTGAAATTATTCGCTTGCATGGTGTGCCAAATACTATTGTTTCAGATCGTGATACTAAATTTCTTAGCCACTTTTGGAGATGTTTATGGGCTAAGTTGGGGACTAAACTGCTTTTTAGTACTACTTGTCACCCCCAAACTGATGGACAAACTGAAGTAGTCAATAGAACGTTGTCTACTATGCTTAGGGCTGTTTTGAACAATAATAAGAAAATGTGGGAGGAATGCTTGCCTCATATTGAATTTGCTTATAATCGTTCATTGCATTCTACTAGTAAGATGTGCCCTTTTGAAGTTGTGTATGGTTTCCTACCTCGTGCACCTATTGATTTGTTGCCTCTTCCATCTTCGGAGAAGGTTAATTTTGATGCTAAACAACGTGCTGAATTGATTTTAAAAATGCATGAGTTAACTAAGGAAAACATTGAGCGCATGAATGCTAAATATAAACTTGCTGGAGATAAGGGTAGAAAACATGTTGTGTTTGCACCTGGAGATCTTCTTTGGTTACATTTGCGTAAGGATAGATTTCCTGATTTGCGCAAATCAAAGTTAATGCCACGGGCTGATGGTCCCTTTAAGGTGTTAGAGAAAATAAATGATAATGCATATAAACTTGAGCTGCCTGCAGATTTTGGGGTTAGTCCCACTTTTAACATTGCAGATTTGAAGCCTTATTTGGGTGAGGAAGATGAACATCCGTCGAGGACGACTTCATTTCAAGAAGGGGAGGATGATGAGGACATCAATACAATTGTTACACCCACAGCCCCTGCTGCTATACATACTGGACCAATTACTAGAGCTCGTGCACGCCAACTAAATTACCAGGTACTTTCGTTTCTTGGTAATGATTCTAATGTTCATGAGAATATGATGCTGCCTAAATTGGATACATTTGTTTTGCTTACAAATGAAGGGCCTAGCTTGGAGAAGGATGAACATTGGAGCAAGAACAAGCATGGAGATGATGGCATGCGCAAGGGAAACAAGAACGGAGTTACAAGTGATGATTTCAGGACTTTGAAGCCACCATAATGGGTGCATGAAGCCTTGGACGAAATATACAAGATGCCACTTCATAAATTTCGTCCCGAGGCTATTTTAGGTGCTGCGTCACCTTATTATTGGGCCAGGCCCATGTAATTTCGAAATACATAAGTATAGGCTATTTTTAGAGTCTGTATGTGTGGGGAAACAAGAGATATGGTTGATTTCGGACCCCTCCACCAAGGGCCACGAAATTCCCCCCCTCTTCCTCCATATATACAGCCCTTAGGGCATCGTTTAGACTTTGGGTTTTGTTTAGATTAAAAGTTCGCCATAGCTGCAACTTCGCGTACTTCGTTTGTGTTCAACGACCAGACAAAGGCGTCACAGAACCCCACCTTGATCAATAAAGCTTTCATCTTATATTCGCAATATCCAGATTGCAATCTTAGTTTCTTGCTTGTTCTTCGTTTGCTCGCAGGAAACAGACCCTCGTGGTCAGGTTGATCGTGCTCCGGCGTGGTCAATAACCTCTCGGAGTTGGTTTAGCGATTGCTAAGGCGCGACGTCCTCGCACGTTCGTAGTCGGATCGTCAAAGTCGACTTCCACCAAAGCGAAATCCACCATCTCATCGAAAGACGGGACACCTTAGCCTCTATCATCTTAGTAGTAGAATGCAATGATTATTGCTGACCCTTTTTGCTACCATACTATAAGCCTAGGACCAGCACAGTACCGTCCTAGGCTCGCCCTTATTTACGTGCTTTTCCATTATTTACGTGCAATGGGTAAGCCTAGGACCAGCTGACCGGCAAAAAACTACTAGAGCTCTTGCCACTACACCCACAGCCCCTACTGTTACATTTACTGGACCAATTACTAGAGCTCGCGCACGCCAATTAAATTACCAGGTACTTTTGTTTCTTGGTAATGATTCTAATGTCCATGAGATTATGATGCTGCCTAAATTGGATACATTTGTTTTGCTTACAAATGAAGGGCCTAGCTTGGAGAAGGATGAACATTGGAGCAAGAACACGCATGGAGTTGATGGCATGCGCAAGGGGATCAAGAACAGAGTTACAAGTGATGATTTCAGGACTTTGAAGCCGCCATAAGGAGTGCATGAAGCCTTGGACGAAATATACAAGCTGCCACTTCATAATATTCGTCCATAGGCTATTCTAGGTGCTGCGTCACCTTATTAATGGGCCAGGCCCATGTAATTTCGAAATACTTAAGTATAGGCTATTTTTAGAGTCCGTATGTGTGGGGAAACAAGAGTTAGGGTTGGTTTCGGACCCCACCCTCAAGGGCCACGAAATTCCCTCCTCTTCCTCCATATATACAGCCCTTAGGGCATCGTTTAGACTTTGGGGGTTTTGTTTAGATTAAAAGTTCGCCATAGCTGCAACTTCGCGTACTTCGTTTGTGTCCAACGACCAGACCAAGACGTCACAGAACCCCACCTTGATCAATAAAGCTTTCATCTTATATTCGCAATATCCCGATTGCAATCTCAGTTTCTTGCTTGTTCTTCGTTTGCTCGCAGGAAACAGACCCTCGTGGTCAAGTTGATCATGCTCCGGCGTGGTCAATAACCCTCGGAAGTTGGTTTAGCGATTGCTAAGGCGCGACGTCTCGCACGTTCGTAGTCGGATCGTCAAGGTCAACTCCCACAGAAAACGATAGCCACCATCTCATCGAAACATCGGGACACCTTAGCCTCTATCAAGTTGTCATCGCATACGCACTTGCTATCTTGGTTCGTCAAGCATTGCATGAGAAAACAACTCAAACATCAGAGAGCCAACCAAGCTTTTAAGCAAAGAGGAAAGATAAGCAAAGAGCTTTTAAGCAAGAACCATAGCATCATACAACATTAAGATTGTCATACTCGATCATCTTGGATCATATCATAGCAACACCTTGCATTCAAAATATTTGGGATAGAAGTCGTTGCATTTTTGCTAAGTAGGTTGTGCACAAGTTCTTGTATCCGCCTATCGTGCAATCGTGCTAGCGTCTCTCTAGTGTTGTGCAACAAGAGCATTTTTGTGGATTTCACATTTTGGCTCACCCTTGGTTGCACAACCCCACTTATCTTTTTGCGTGTGTGTTTTCGTGTACCTTATATGCTTGGTCTACTTGTTACATTGCATCTTGCGAATCTTTTCCAACATTATTGAAGCTCACTTACAATTGCATCAAATTTTGTGCCACCATCTTAACCAAGCTCCACCAAAAGCTTTTACTTGTGTAGGTGTGAGAAATCGACAAGAACTCATACCAATTGTGCTATTTCCTTGTCCTACGTTGGAGTGATCCTCGATCCACTTTCAACTTCGGTCAAGGTACATTTGGTACTCGTTCTTCTCTTTCTACCACTCACATTTGTCTTGGAACGATGGATAGGCCAAGTACTTCTACCAACCCACTCTTCATGGAACAAGACGACGACATGAACTCCTTCGTCACCAAGAGTCATCTCTTTGGTGCACAACATGCTTTGCATCAAGAGCAACAAGCTATGAGTGAACGCATCGACAACCTTGCCGCCGACTTGCGACTCTCCGAGCAATGTACAAGGGACTACTTCGACCACAAGCTCGACGATCACAAGCAAGAGAATGACGCAAGGATGGACAAGATTCGCGCTTTGTTGCTCAACCGCTCTTCTTCCACTTCAAGAAGGAGCCGTTCAAGTTGCCATTCCGACTCAAGTACACCGACATCGAACACTCTTCGTCGAGCCGCGCGCACCGACCGACATCAATACCATTGTTACACCCATAGCCGCTGCTGCTATACATAACTGGACCGATTACTAGAGCTCGCGCACGCCAATTGAATTACCAGGTACTTTCGTTTCTTGGTAACGATTCTAATGTTCATGAGAATATGCTGCTGCCTAAATTGAATACATTTGTTTTGCTTACAAATGAAGGGCCTAGCTTGGACAAGAAAGATGAACCTTGGAGCAAGTTCAAGCATGGAGATGATGGCATGCGCAAGGGGAACAAGAACGGAGTTACAAGTGATGATTCCAGGACTCTGAAGCCACCATAATGAGTCCATGAAGCATGGGACGAAATATACAAGATGCCACTTCATAAATTTCGTCCAGAGGCTATTTTAGGTGCTGCGTCACATTATTATTGGGCCAGGCCCATGTATTTTCGAAGTACTTAAGTATAGGCTGTTTTTTAAGTCCGTATGTGTGGGGAAACAAGAGTTAGGGTTGGTTTTAGACCCCTCCACCAAGGGCCACGAAATCCCCCCTCTCTCCTCCATATATACAGCCCTTAGGGCATCGTTTAGGCTTTGGGTTTTGTTTAGATTAAAAGTTCACCATTGCTGCAACTTCGTGTACTTCGTTTGTGTTCAACGACCAGACCAAGGCGTCATAGAACCCCACCTTGATCAATAAAGCTTTCATCTTATATTTGCAATATCCAGATTGCAATCTCAGTTTCTTGCTTGTTCTTCGTTTGCTTACAGGAAACAGACCCTCGTGGTTAGGTTGATCGTGCTCCGGCGTGGTCAATAACCCTCGGAAGTTGGTTTAGCGATTGCTAAGGCGCGACGTCTCGCACGTTCGTAGTCGGATCGTCAAGGTCAACTCCCATAGAAAACGATAGCCACCATCTCATCGAAACATCGGGACACTTTTGCATCTATCAAGTGGTATCAGATTTTCAGGTTGCTCGGTGAGATATTATAGTTTTTCGTAGTTTAGATCGAGTCTATTCTTCATACCTAAAGTCCACGAAAAAGTCAAAAAAAAATTAGGGTTAGTTCATCCTATCCGAATGATAGAGGCTAAGGTGTCCCGATGTTTCGATGAGATGGTGGCTATCGTTTTCTGTGGGAGTCGACCTTGACGATCCGACTACGAACGTGCGAGACGTCGCGCCTTAGCAATCGCTAAACCAACTTCCGAGGGTTATTGACCACGCCGGAGCATGATCAACCTGACCACGAGGGTCTGTTTCCTGCGAGCAAACGAAGAACAAGCAACAAACTGAGATTGCAATCTGGATATTGCGAATATAAGATGAAAGCTTTATTGATCACGGTGGGGTTCTGTGACGTCTTGGTCTGGTCGTTGGACACAAACGAAGTACGCGAAGTTGCAGCTATGGAGAACTTTTAATCTAAACAAAACCCAAAGTCTAAACGACGCCCTAAGGGCTGTATATATGGAGGAAGAGGGGGGGAATTTCGTGGCCCTTGAGGGTGGGGTCCTAAACCAACCCTAACTCTTGTTTCCCCACACATACGGACTCTAAAAATAGCCTATACTTAAGTATTTCGAAATTACATGGGCCTAGCCCATTAATAAGGTGACGCAGCACCTAGAATAGCCTATGGACGAATATTATGAAGTGGCATCTTGTATATTTCGTCCAAGGCTTCATGCACTCCTTATGGCGGCTTCAAAGTCCTGAAATCATCACTTGTAACTCCGTTCTTGATCCCCTTGCGCATGCCATCAACTCCATGCGTGTTCTTGCTCCAATGTTCATCCTTCTCCAAGCTAGGCCCTTCATTTGTAAGCAAAACAAATGTATCCAATTTAGGCAGCAACATAATCTCATGAACATTAGAATCATTACCAAGAAACGAAAGTACCCGGTAATTTAATTGGCGTGCGCGAGCTCTAGTAATTGGTCCAGTATATGTAACAGTAGGGGCTGTGGGTGTAACAATGGTATTGATGTCCTCATCACCGAACTAATCTGAGCCTTTGCATAATCTTTTCTGTATTTGCTTTGTTGAATTTGCGGTTGCATCGTCGTGTCAAGTTGCTGGTCTTAGCATCTAGTTCTTTAGAGTTTTGAGTTCGTTTTACAGGTTGTCACGTCGCCGCTGCCATATATCACCACCGTATCATCATCATCGCTGCTGCCATATACCACAACCACACCAACTTCATCGTCGCTGCCATATTCACCACCAATCAGAGTCCATACGCCACCACATATCCGCCGCCATCACGCCAATCCGAGTTCACCTGCAACATATATCCGCCACTAGTCCAATTTCCACCAGATTCATCGCCGCCACCAGTCCGAGATTCCACCAGATTCATCTCCGCCACCAGCACGAGTCCAGTAATTGTTGCATTGTTTTTGACTTCTAGATCACGCCATACTCCGAGTCGTGACAGAGTAGGACTCCCGAGATTCCGTGCTACCCACAGAAGAAAAATAGTTCCAAACTCAAAAAAACTAAGTCTGGAAAATTCTGGCTAGGCAGTTTTTAGACCATTTGTAGACTTTTTCTAAAAAAAATTGTTGCGGAGTAAAAAAAGAGGAAAAAAAGTGCAAAAAAAGTGAAAAATAGGAAAAAAATTCAGAGTGTGCTCCTCCATTGTTTACGTGCAGCGCCGTGATTTTGTTAGTGTTCTAGGCTCGCGTCTCTAGCACGGTCTAGCCTAGGACCAGCAACGTACCGTCGTTGAGCATTTATTCAACTTTGCATCTCTGAATTGATTATTGCTGACCCTTTTTGCTACCATATTATAAGCCTTCCCAGCTCCACATACATCTTCATTCATGCGTTTGACTCTCCCTGGTAATCGCTCTATCCAAGCTTTGAGAGTTTTGACTACGACGGTTGCTGATCACCGCCTGCTGCTGGGTAAGAACTGGTAAGAATTTGAGATTTCCTTGACGGATTTGTGACACCAGCACCACCTCTTGTTAGTAGTCTATAGGATCATATTCTTGTGAGTTTCTATTGGTGCTAACCATGGCAAGATCACAAGCCGACGAGACTAACTGGGAGAACACGACAAATAAGGAGTTGCATGATAAATTTCAGCAAATTGTGAGTGGACAGGTGCAAGATGTGCTAAACAGATTTGAAGAGGCCATGGAGAAGATAGATGGCATGGAGAAGACGTTCGGAGCAAAGCTCGATAACAGGTTTAATGAATTGCTCGTGCGTCTTCCACCACCACCACCGGCTGCACGTAACGCACCTCTACAACAACAACGACGACTACCTACACATTGTGAAACAGCCCTCCGCCGAGCGAGCCGTCTCGCTCTTGCACCTGGCCAAACTGTTGGTGCTGCTGTTGATACTTCTGTGGCTCCTGCTGCTGATGCGGAGGAGGATGATTTTGCCGGAGATTACGAGGATGAGGTTGATAAAAATCAGAACTACGTGCCACCACCAGCACAGCAACCACCAGGTCGTCCACATGCAAATAATGGCAATGGTAGGGCTCACTCTCAGGTACGAGATCATGACCATCTCCCTAAACTATTCCACCATTTGAGGGTAGATATGTTCCTGATATATATCTTACTTGGGAGTTAGAAACTTAACACCGATTTACATGTTTACAATATCCCGAGGAGAGACGTGTTCCTGCTGCTGTTTGTGCATTCACTAGTTTTGCATGTGTTTGGTGGTCTGAGCATTGTAGATTATATCCTATTCTAGCTACTTGGGCTGCTTTGAAAACTGCTATGCGTACTCGTTGGGTTCCACCATATTATCAACGTGAATTACTTCAAAAATTGCAGCGTTTAAGACAAGGGAAAAATTCTATAGAAGAATATTATCAGGAATTACAAACTGGCATGATTAGATGTGGTATTGTTAAGGAGAATGAAGCTATGCTTCCACGTTTTATGGGTGGATTAAATAGAGAGATTCAGACCATCGTAGAGTATAAGGAGTATAATAATATCACTCGTTTATTCCATCTTGCTTGTAAAGCTAAACCTGAAGTGTAGGATCGACAGGCATTGGCGCGAACTAACTTTTCTGCAGGTCGATCTTCACAATGGACACCACGTGCATCCTCTACTTCCACTCCACCAGCACCTCTATCAGGTGCCACCTCCAGCCGTGATACAAGAAAGCAGGCACAACCACCACTATCTGCCAAGAGCACACCTTCTGGCCTGCAAAGAGCTCTTCTTCTTCCATGGCATCAACAGGGCACACAAGTGATATTATTTGTCATCGTTGTAAGGGAAGAGGACATTTTGTGAGAGAATGCCAATCTCAGCGTGTGATGATTGCTACTGAGGATGGTGGGTATGAGTCCGCTAGTGACTACGATGAGGAGACGCAATACATGAGACGCAATACATGGCTGCTGAAGATGCTGACATATATGAATGTTTAGTTGCTCAACGTGTATTGAGTGTGGAGGTTACACAAGCTGAGCAAAATCAGAGACATAATTTGTTCCATACAAAGGGAGTTGTGAAGGAACGTTCTGTTCGCGTCATCATAGATGGAGGGAGCTGCAATAACTTGGCTAGCATGGAGATGGCGGAGAAGCTATCTCTCACCACAAGACCACATCCACATCCTTACTACATCCAATGGTTCAACAACAGCGGCAAGGTTAAGGTAACGCGTACTGTTCGTGTGCATTTTAGTATCTCTACATATGCTGATTATGTTGATTGTGATGTGGTACCTATGCAAGAATGTTCCTTATTACTTGGTAGACATGGCAATTTGATAAAAATTCTGTACACCATGGTAGAAACAATCAGTATACTCTTGTTCATAAGGATAAAAATATTACTTTGCTTCCTATGACTCCAGATTCCATTTTGAAAGATGATATTAATAGAGCTAATAAAGCAAAACAAGAGAAAAATAAGAGTGAAAATCAGATTGTGGCAAAAGAATTTGAGCAACAAATGCAGCCCAATAATAAACAATCTAGTGTTGCTTCTGAAATTAAATTGAAAAGTGCATGTTTACTTGCCACCAAATATGATATTAATGATCTAGATTTTAGAAAATCTATTTGCTATGCTTTTGTGTGCAAAGAGGCATTATTTTCATTCGAGGACGTGCCTTCCTCTTTGCCTCCTGCTGTCACTAACATTTTGCAGGAGTTCGCTGACGTCTTTCCACAAGACGTGCCACCGAGATTACCACCAATTCGAGGGATTGAGCATCAAATTGACTTAATTCCCGGTGCATCATTACCCAACCGTGCACCATACTGTACCAATCCAGAGGAGACGAAGGAGATTATGCGTCAAGTACAAGAACTGCTCGACAAAGGGAATTGAAGTTGATAAAGCCAAGATTGAAGCTATTGAGAGTTGGCCGCAGCCCAAAACGGTCGCACAAGTGAGTAGTTTCCTTGGCCTCGCTGGTTTCTATAGGCGTTTCGTGAGAGATTTCAGCACCATTGCTGCACCTCTCAACGAGCTTACAAAGAAGGATGTGCCTTTTGTTTGGGGTACCGCACAGGAAGAAGCCTTCATGGTATTGAAAGATAAGTTGGCACATGCTCCTTTACTCCAACTTCCTAATTTCAATAAGTCTTTTGAGCTTGAATGTGATGCTAGTGGAATTGGATTAGGAGGTGTGTTATTACAAGATGGCAAACCTGTTGCATACTTTTCTGAAAAATTGAGTGGGCCTAGTCTGAACTATTCTACTTATGTTAAAGAATTATATGCTCTTGTTCGGACCTTAGAAACATGGCAACATTATTTATGGCCCAAGGAATTTGTTATACATTCTGATCATGAATCTTTGAAACACATTAAAAGTCAAGCAAAACTGAACCATAGACACGCTAAATGGGTTGAATTCATTGAGACTTTCCCTTATGTCATTAAACACAAGAAGGGTAAAGAAAATGTTATTGTTGATGCATTGTCTCGTCGTTATACTATGCTTTCACAACTTGACTTTAAAATATTTGGTTTGGAGACCATCAAAGATCAATATGTTCATGATGCGAATTTTAAGATGCATTGCTGATAGAGGCGGAGGTGTCCCGTCTTTCGATGAGATGATGGATTTCGCTTTGGTGGAAGTCGACTTTGACGATCCGACTACGAACGTGCGAGGACGTCGCGCCTTAGCAATCGCTAAACCAACTCCGAGAGGTTATTGACCACGCCGGAGCACGATCAACCTGACCACGAGGGTCTGTTTCCTGCGAGCAAACGAAGAACAAGCAAGAAACTGAGATTGCAATCTGGATATTGCGAATATAAGATGAAAGCTTTATTGATCAAGGTGGGGTTCTGTGACGCCTTTGTCTGGTCGTTGAACACAAACGAAGTACGCGAAGTTGCAGCTATGGCGAACTTTTAATCTAAACAAAACCCAAGGAAAAGCTACTAGATGGATCTACTTATACAGGAGCAAGGGGTGGCGGCCAAGGAGGTGAGAGGACGTCCCAAGGCAGCCTAAAACTAAATCTAGGTCGTACAAGGCCAATGGGCCCAAGTGGAGGTGATGTAACACCTTTGGACTTGTAGTTTGACTCGGATTCTGCTGCAGCATCAGATTGTTTCGTCCACAACTCAACGCTCCGGACGAATTTGAAGGTGATTCCAATTGGGTTGGAAAGTGCACGAAATCTAGTTTCCAACAAAAAAAGAATCACTCAATTCGGAGTCCGTATGAGAAACTTGTGTGCGTTTTGAGTCAGGTATGTCTGTGCAGTCCGAATCTGAATCCAGAACGTGAGAGACTTGGACTCTATCTTCTCTTGGGCCAAAAGTGACGTGAGAGAACTTTTTGGACAGCAAATAAACATCTCTTTCTTCCTTATCTTCATATGTGGATTGTACAAATGTCCCATACACCTGCAATTAGACAAAACACAAAAGTGTGTGAAGTATTTTTGTTCTGGATAACATAAATAGATTATTGAATAGTTTGCACTAGAAATCACCTGACAAATATGCATATATGCAATATTTTTGGTCATATCCAAGGTAGTCATGTCCTCATCATCCTCCCCTTCTTGAAAATAAAGCCGTCCTCGGCGTTGCTTAATCTGAAATGTGGCTAACAAAAGAGACAAGGTGTACATGTTGTATATGTATATGTCATCCATTTTTACTTCCCTTGATTTTTGCATATATGACACATGAATAGATGAGTAACTTGCATACTTCATAAAATCTAAAGCCAAAAAATTAGCACAAGAAGTAGAAGGCATGAAAATATTGCAACTCAGTTTGCACATATAAGTGAAGCTCTTATTCATTTCAAAAGATTGACAATGTTCATCATTAAACCATCCCAACATTGGTGAATAAACCTTACTTGCATCAAATTTACATGCTACAACATGCTTAAATAAGCAAACATGCAATAAGTCATTCAACACAGAATCATCACCAAGATTAGAGGTCATATCAAAATGATTAAACATTGGTTCTTTTGCATCAATAGTTAATTCAATGGGTGCACTCAAAATTGTTGGTATTTCAGTTGTTTGATCACATGGCAAAGTCAAATTATCAACGTAGTACTCTAAAATAGGTGGTGTGATCAAAGTAGTGGGTAGCTCATCAGATGGTGCATTCAAATTGACAAGGCATTCATCATTCTCATGTAGAGATGGAAGATCAGTACCTTTGTCATTACCTCTTATGATCAACTCAGATGATGTAGCCACTCTCGGGGGCGATGTGTCACATGGTGGAGGTGATGTAGTCCTGACAACAACGGATGTGGTTGTCATAGTATGCCTAGTAGTTGAAGGAACAATCATATCAACTCTTGGAATGTGCACCGTGCGCTTGTTCTCCTCGTGGCCAACACGTCGTTTTATTTCCTGTTCAGCTTTGCAAGCAAGATGAAACAAATGGTCCATAGGATAACACTCTTCATGAATTAGTATCTCTTGAATATCACGGTTTAATCCTACCCAAAATCTATCCATAAAATCATCTTCACTTTCTTCTAAAGAGGAATGCCACAAGGTAGTTTGTAAATCATCATAATATTTTGTTACAGTTTCACTACCTTGTTTTGAGTGTTGCAACTTCTTAATCATGTCACGAGTATAATAAGCAGGGACGAAAGTATGTCGCATGGCAAGTTTCAAATCATCCCAAGTAGTAGGTATATAATCAGGGTGTAACCGACAATATTCACTCCACCAAACCAAAGCATAACCAGTGAAAGAACCAACCGCAACCTTAACCTTTTTATGTTCATTGAAATTATGGGAAGCAAATATATTTTTTATGTCGAACTCCCATTCAATATATAAAGCAGGTTTAAAACGGCCATTAAATGGTGGTATAGACACATTAACCTGATCATGTGCATTTGGATGTTTGTGCACCTCTCGTGACGGTTGTGGTATTTGCAAAGGTGGTGGCACGTCTCCCGCGATCGACAAAGCCCATGAATTGACTCTGGATCCTGTCATGATTAGTAGAACAAGAAACAAAACCCAAAAATAATGTTCCTATAACTACTAGGATGTGGTGGTAAAACGCTCACAGTAAAGCAAGTATCAATGTCTTACAAGTTCTTACGATGCAGCAGGCGGTGATCGGCAACCAGCGGTGTCAAGTAACTCCGAATATTGAGTAAAGCGATTGCCAGGGGAGCGTACGTATACACGGTGTAGAAATATGTGGAGCTGGGTTGGCTATATATGGTAGCAAAAGATTAGCAATAATCAATTCAAAGATGCAATGTTGAATAAACGCTCAACAACGGTACTGTGCTGGTCCTAGGCTAGACCGGACTAGAGACGCGAGCCTAGAACACTAATGAGGTCACGGCGTAGCACAACTAGCATCAATGAAGGATACTAAGTAGCTCTTGACAGCAAGATATAAGTGAAGATCACAACAGCAGTGAAGATAATGAGGTGAAACAACAGCCAAGCAGGATATATCAACAACTTTGTCTCCAACTTTCCTCTGAAAAAGTTTGTGCCGATTTTTTTGTTTTTTTTTTCTTCTCTCTTTTTTTTTCCTCACACTTTTTTTTCTTTCTCTCCTTTTTTTTTCTCTGACTTTTTTTTTCCTTTTTTTTCTCTCGTTTTTTTTCTCTCTTTTTTTTCTCCCTCTTTCCAAAACAAACTAGATAAGATGCAGATTGGATCAAGTGAAGATGTGAACGATCTCAACTATTATTATGACAATGAATGGTGGGTAGCACGTGGTGGAAATTGATGGATGTGTGGTGGACAGCGGAAGAGATAATGATGCAGCGGTGGCGTGACTAATGTGAACAGAACTCGAAACTCTAAACGAACTAGACACTAAGACCAGCAACTCGACACGACGATGCAATCGATAATTCAACTATGCAATCAATGAAAAGAAAATTGCAAAGGCTCAGACTGGCTTGGACCAAGGATGAATAGATCTAACTCTTTTTTGTGGCTTTTTCTTGGACAATAGGTAAGAAAGTAAATCTAAACTAGGAAAACTGGAAATTCTCACCAAGCAACCTGAAAACTGATACCACTTGATAGAGGCGGAGGTGTCCCGTCTTTCGATGAGATGATGGATTTCGCTTTGGTGGAAGTCGACTTTGACGATCCGACTACGAACGTGCGAGGACGTCGCGCCTTAGCAATCGCTAAACCAACTCCGAGAGGTTATTGACCACGCCGGAGCACGATCAACCTGACCACGAGGGTCTGTTTCCTGCGAGCAAACGAAGAACAAGCAAGAAACTGAGATTGCAATCTGGATATTGCGAATATAAGATGAAAGCTTTATTGATCAAGGTGGGGTTCTGTGACGCCTTTGTCTGGTCGTTGAACACAAACGAAGTACGCGAAGTTGCAGCTATGGCGAACTTTTAATCTAAACAAAACCCAAGGAAAAGCTACTAGATGGATCTACTTATACAGGAGCAAGGGGTGGCGGCCAAGGAGGTGGGAGGACGTCCCAAGGCAGCCTAAAACTAAATCTAGGTCGTACAAGGCCAATGGGCCCAAGTGGAGGTGATGTAACACCTTTGGACTTGTAGTTTGACTCGGATTCTGCTGCAGCATCAGATTGTTTCGTCCACAACTCAACGCTCCGGACGAATTTGAAGGTGATTCCAATTGTGTTGGAAAGTGCACGAAATCTAGTTTCCAACAAAAAAAGAATCACCCAATTCGGAGTCCGTATGAAAAACTTGTGTGCGTTTTGAGTCAGGTATGTCTGTGCAGTCCGAATCTGAATCCAGAACGTGAGAGACTTGGACTCTATCTTCTCTTGGGCCAAAAGTGACGTGAGAGAACTTTTTGGACAGCAAATAAACATCTCTTTCTTCCTTATCTTCATATGTGGATTGTACAAATGTCCCATACACCTGCAATTAGACAAAACACAAAAGTGTGTGAAGTATTTTTGTTCTGGATAACATAAATAGATTATTGAATAGTTTGCACTAGAAATCACCTGACAAATATGCATATATGCAATATTTTTGGTCATATCCAAGGTAGTCATGTCCTCATCAACGTGCCTTCCTCTTTGCCTCCTGCTGTCACTAACATTTTGCAGGAGTTCGCTGACGTCTTTCCACAAGACGTGCCACCGGGATTACCGCCTATTCGAGGGATTGAGCATCAGATTGACTTAATTCCCGGTGCTTCACTGCCAAAACCGTGCACCATACCGTACCAATCCAGAGGAGACGAAGGAGATTATGCGTCAAGTACAAGAGCTTCTCGACAAAGGTTATATACGCGAATCCCTTAGTCCTTGTGCTGTTCCTATTATTCTAGTGCCGAAAAAGGATGGTACATCACGTATGTGTGTTGATTGTAGAGGCATTAATAATATTACTATTCGTTATCGTCATCCTATTCCTAGGCTAGATGATATGCTTGATGAATTGAGTGGCTCTACAATATTCTCCAAAGTTGATTTGCGTAGTGGATACCATCAAATTCGTATGAAATTGGGAGATGAATGGAAAACAGCATTCAAAACTAAGTTTGGATTATATGAGTGGTTAGTCATGCCTTTTGGGTTAACTAATGCACCTAGTACTTTCATGAGATTAATGAACGAAGTTTTACGTGCTTTCATTGGACGATTTGTGGTAGTTTACTTTGATGACATATTGATTTATAGCAGATCTTCGGAAGAACAATTGGAACATTTACGTGCTGTTTTTATTGCTCTACGTGATGCACGTTTGTTTGGTAACCTTGGGAAGTGCACCTTTTGCACCGACCGAGTATCTTTTCTTGGCTATGTTGTTACTCCACAGGGAATTGAAGTTGATAAAGCCAAGATTGAAGCTATTGAGAGTTGGCCGCAACCCAAAACGGTCACACAAGTGAGGAGTTTTCTTGGCCTCGCTGGATTCTATAGGCGTTTTGTGAGAGATTTCAGCACCATTGCTGCACCTCTCAATGAGCTTACAAAGAAAGATGTGCCTTTTCTTTGGGGTACCGCACAGGAAGAAGCCTTCTCGGTATTGAAAGATAAGTTGACACATGCTCCTTTACTCCAACTTCCTGATTTTAATAAGACTTTTGAGCTTGAATGTGATGCTAGTGGAATTGGATTAGGCGGTGTGTTATTACAAGATGGCAAACTTGTTGCATACTTTTCTGAAAAATTGAGTGGGCCTAGTCTGAATTATTCTACTTATGATAAAGAATTATATGCTCTTGTTCGGACTTTAGAAACATGGCAACATTATTTATGGCCCAAAGAATTTGTTATACATTCTGATCATGAATCTTTGAAACATATTAAAAGTCAAGCTAAACTGAATCGTAGACATGCTAAATGGGTTGAATTCATTGAGACTTTCCCTTATGTCATTAAACACAAGAAGGGAAAAGAAAATGTTATTGCTGATGCATTGTCTCGTCGCTATACTATGCTTTCACAACTTGACTTCAAAATATTTGGTTTGGAGACCATCAAAGATCAATATGTGCATGATGCTGATTTTACAGATGTAATGCAGAATTGTAAAGAAGGAAGAATGTGGAACAAGTTTGTCGTTAACGATGGATTTGTGTTTCGTGCTAACAAGCTATGCATTCCAGCTAGCTCCGTTCGTCTTTTGTTGTTGCAGGAGGCGCATGGAGGAGGATTAATGGGACACTTTGGCGTGAAGAAGACGGAGGACGTACTTGCTACACATTTCTTTTGGCCAAAGATGAGACGGGATGTTGAGCGTTTTATTGCTCGATGCACTACATGTCAAAAAGCTAAGTCACGACTCAATCCTCATGGTTTATATATGCCTTTGCCTGTACCTAGTGTTCCTTGGGAGGATATATCTATGGACTTTGTTTTAGGTTTACCTCGAACAAAGAAGGGGAGGGATAGCATATTTGTTGTTGTGGATAGATTCTCGAAAATGGCACACTTTATACCATGTCATAAAAGCGATGATGCTGTTAACGTTGCTGATTTGTTCTTTCGTGAAATTATTCGCTTGCATGGTGTGCCAAATACTATTGTTTCAGATCGTGATACTAAATTTCTTAGCCACTTTTGGAGATGTTTATGGGCTAAGTTGGGGACTAAACTGCTTTTTAGTACTACTTGTCACCCCCAAACTGATGGACAAACTGAAGTAGTCAATAGAACGTTGTCTACTATGCTTAGGGCTATTTTGAAGAATAATAAGAAAATGTGGGAGGAATGCTTGCCTCATATTGAATTTGCTTATAATCGTTCATTGCATTCTACTACTAAGATGTGCCCTTTTGAAGTTGTGTATGGTTTCCTACCTCATGCACCTATTGATTTGTTGCCTCTTCCATCTTCGGAGAAGGTTAATTTTGATGCTAAACAACGTGCTGAATTGATTTTAAAAATGCATGAGTTAACTAAGGAAAACATTGAGCGCATGAATGCTAAATATAAACTTGCTGGAGATAAGGGTAGAAAACATGTTGTGTTTGCACCTGGAGATCTTGTTTGGTTACATTTGCGTAAGGATAGATTTTCTGATTTGCGCAAATCAAAGTTAATGCCACGTGCTGATGGTCCCTTTAAGGTGTTAGAGAAAATAAATGATAATGCATATAAACTTGACCTGCCTGCAGATTTTGGGGTTAGTCCCACTTTTAACATTGCAGATTTGAAGCCTTATTTGGGTGAGGAAGATGAACTTCCGTCGAGGACGACTTCATTTCAAGAAGGGGAGGATGATGAGGACATCAATACAATTGTTACACCCACAGCCCCTGCTGCTATACATACTGGACCAATTACTAGAGCTCGTGCACGCCAACTAAATTACCAGGTACTTTCGTTTCTTGGTAATGATTCTAATGTTCATGAGAATATGATGCTGCCTAAATTGGATACATTTGTTTTGCTTACAAATGAAGGGCCTAGCTTGGAGAAGGATGAACATTGGAGCAAGAACAAGCATGGAGATGATGGCATGCGCAAGGGGAACAAGAACGGAGTTACAAGTGATGATTTCAGGACATTGAAGCCACCATAATGGGTGCATGAAGCCTTGGACGAAATATACAAGATGCCACTTCATAAATTTCGTCCCGAGGCTATTTTAGGTGCTGCGTCACCTTATTATTGGGCCAGGCCCATGTAATTTCGAAATACATAAGTATAGGCTATTTTTTAGAGTCCGTATGTGTGGGGAAACAAGAGATAGGGTTGATTTCGGACCCCTCCACCAAGGGCCACGAAATTCCCCCCTCTTCCTCCATATATACAGCCCTTAGGGCATCGTTTAGACTTTGGGTTTTGTTTAGATTAAAAGTTCGCCATAGCTGCAACTTCGCGTACTTCGTTTGTGTTCAACGACCAGACAAAGGCGTCACAGAACCCCACCTTGATCAATAAAGCTTTTCATCTTATATTCGCAATATCCAGATTGCAATCTCAGTTTCTTGCTTGTTCTTCGTTTGCTCGCAGGAAACAGACCCTCGTGGTCAGGTTGATCGTGCTCCGGCGTGGTCAATAACCTCTCGGAGTTGGTTTAGCGATTGCTAAGGCGCGACGTCCTCGCACGTTCGTAGTCGGATCGTCAAAGTCGACTTCCAACAAAGCGATATCCATCATCTCATCGAAAGACGGGACACCTTTGCCTCTATCAAGTGGTATCAGTTTTCAGGTTGCTCGGTGAGAATCTCCAGTTTTCCTAGATTAGATTTATTTTCTTACCTATTGTCCAACGACCAGACCAAGACCGCTTACGGATCCCCACCTTTATCAATACCTCAATACAATTGTTACACCCACAGCCCCTGCTGCTATACATACTGGACCAATTACTAGAGCCCGTGCACGCCAACTAAATTACCAGGTACTTTCGTTTCTTGGTAATGATTCTAATGTTCATGAGAATATGATGCTGCCTAAATTGGATACATTTGTTTTGCTTACAAATGAAGGGCCTAGCTTGGAGAAGGATGAACATTGGAGCAAGAACAAGCATGGAGATGATGGCATGCGCAAGGGGAACAAGAACGGAGTTACAAGTGATGATTTCAGGACTTTGAAGCCACCATAATGGGTGCATGAAGCCTTGGACGAAATATAAAAGATGCCACTTCATAAATTTCGTCCCGAGGCTATTTTAGGTGCTGCGTCACCTTATTATTGGGCCAGGCCCATGTAATTTCGAAATACATAAGTATAGGCTATTTTTAGAGTCCGTATGTGTGGGGAAACAAGAGATAGGGTTGATTTCGGACCCCTCCACCAAGGGCCACGAAATTCCCCCCTCTTCCTCCATATATACAGCCCTTAGGGCATCGTTTAGACTTTGGGTTTTGTTTAGATTAAAAGTTCGCCATAGCTGCAACTTCGCGTACTTCGTTTGTGTTCAACGACCAGACAAAGGCGTCACAGAACCCCACCTTCATCGATAAAGCTTTCATCTTATATTCGCAATATCCAGATTGCAATCTTAGTTTCTTGCTTGTTCTTCGTTTGCTCGCAGGAAACAGACCCTCGTGGTCAGGTTGATCGTGCTCCGGCGTGGTCAATAACCTCTCGGAGTTGGTTTAGCGATTGCTAAGGCGCGACGTCCTCGCACGTTCGTAGTCGGATCGTCAAAGTCGACTTCCACCAAAGCGATATCCATCATCTCATCGAAAGACGGGACACCTTTGCCTCTATCAGGTCGTATCCAAGGTAGTCATGTCCTCATCATATTATGATGCTGCCTAAATTTGATACATTTGTTTTGCTTACAAATGAAGGGCCTAGCTTGGAGAAGGATGAACATTGGAGCAAGAATACGCATGGAGTTGATGGCATGCGCAAGGGGATCAAGAACGGAGTTACAAGTGATGGTTTCAGGACTTTGAAGCCGCCATAAGGAGTAGATGAAGCCTTGGACGAAATATACAAGATGCCACTTCATAATATTCGTCCATAGGCTATTCTAGGTGCTGCGTCACCTTATTAATGGGCCAGGCCCATGTAATTTCGAAATACTTAAGTATAGGCTATTTTTAGAGTCCGTATGTGTGGGGAAACAAGAGTTAGGGTTGGTTTCGGACCCCACCCTCAAGGGCCACGAAATTCCCCCTCTTCCTCCATATATACAGCCCTTAGGGCGTCGTTTAGACTTTGGGTTTTGTTTAGATTAAAAGTTCGCCATAGCTGCAACTTCGCGTACTTCGTTTGTGTCCAACAACCAGACCAAGACGTCACAGAACCCCACCTTGATCAATAAAGCTTTCATCTTATATTCGCAATATCCCGATTGCAATCTCAGTTTCTTGCTTGTTCTTCGTTTGCTCGCAGGAAACAGACCCTCATGGTCAGGTTGATCGTGCTCCGGCGTGGTCAATAACCCTCGGAAGTTGGTTTAGCGATTGCTAAGGCGCGACGTCTCGCACGTTCGTAGTCGGATCGTCAAGGTCGACTCCCACAGAAAACGATAGCCACCATCTCATCGAAACATCGGGACACCTTAGCCTCTATCAAGTGGTATCAGATTTCCAGGTTGCTCGGTGAGATTTTACAGTTTTTCGTAGATTAGATCGAGTCTGTTCTTCATACCTACAGTCCACGAAAAAGCCAGAAAAAAAATTAGGGTTAGTTCATCATATCCGAACCAATCTGAGCCTTTGCATAACCTTTTTAGGGTTTTTGCTTTGTTGAATTTGCGGTTGCATTGTCGTGTCAAGTTGCTGGTCTTAGAGTCTAGTCTTTTAGAGTTTCGAGTTCTGGTCATAAGTTGTCACGCCGCCGCCGCACCATCATCATCGCCCATCTACCACTTTTGCTTATCCGCCACCGCTCTGAATCCATATCCATATACCACCACCAATCCGTATCCATATACCACCACCAATCTGTATCCATATACCACCAC